>NC_134486.1:77806505-77899005 GCF_040206685.1 Ascaphus truei | reverse complement strand
TCGGGCATGATTCCCGGGTACATTTATGGGGGAACCGACAACTCCGAACCCCAACCTCCTAGGCTCACTGGTCTGTTAACTGATCCTCTGCAAAAGAAGAGAAAGCGCCAGAGTGGGCGTGAAATGCAAGGGAGGAGGGTTTTGTTTGTATCATTTCATGTCGTTTAATCGTTTTTTAATGCCATTTTTAATTGCTGGGGTGTTCTGAATCTACCATCGGCGGCAGCCTCACTGTTCATTTGTTTCCTGCTTTGCATTCCGCGATCAGAGAGACGCCACAGGGGGACATAAATTGCCCTATCCTGGGTTTACACTATGCTGTCATTGAGGAGAGGGAATGGTGATCGGTGTGGAGTAACACATTTACTCACAATCAGACACACACGGAGACACGGGTCTACATAATTCTGTTGCAGCTGGCTTGCTGTTGATACCAATCTATCCTTTATTGGTTTTACTAGGCTGTTTTTTTTCCATGTGTTTTTGCACCCTATCTCCCCGCCCCTCCATCACCTCCTACATTCAGCAGTGTCCTATTACGATATTAACCCCATCAGTGCCCCACATTATTTTTGATTACATTGGCTAAGTACAGCCCTGGTGGTGGTTGTTGTTGTTTTCCTGTAGCTTATAGTTGTTTTTTTCTTCTATTTTTGTATACAATTCATCCACCCTAATACTCTTCTGCCACTCTCTAAACGGTTTCGGTGCACGTGTAGGGTAAAACATGCCTTTTCCCCTTTTGCCGGATAGGTTTTTTTTTTTTGACGGCAGCAACAATTTATGATGTCCAGTTCTCCAGCTGCATTTTCCGTACATTTTTGCAAAATTCCTCACCTGCCTAGCTCTGTCCTTTGCTGTTCAGCAACGTTCTGGCTTGAGCTGGACTTGCTCCACACAGCCTGGTTGAATTGTTTTATATCGTGGTCTTCGTAAACTGTGAAATGTTAAAATGAAAAGTGTACACGAACACTGTAACAGACATATGTACTAAAACATAATATAGAATCAAGAAAAATAGAACCTAGAGTTTTAAATCATCATCATCATGTGTATATTTGAGATAATCAAGATATGCATGCACAATTTTGCTACTAATGACATTAGGTACTAATATTCCGTAGTCCTATCATTGTAGATCCAAAACAGGTCCTGCTATTTGTGTATACTGTTGACCATCCTCATGCTTGAAAGCATTAGCCTACGCATATAGTGTGGCGATGTCGGGCTACGGTCGCTGGAAAAGTCAAATTGAGATGACTTCCAGCGATTGCGACCAAGCCGTCGCGCTTACTGTAAGCGCACGCGATGGCAATGCATTTGTTTTGATGCAACGTTGCGTCGCTGTCACCAGCACTATAAGCACTGTCTAATAGGGAGCAACCTGTAAATGCCCCATCTGAAGATTTAACCCATTCATTATTGGAGTATAGCGGGTCAATAGAATATCTTGCAGTACCAATTGGTCCACATGGTGGATTAATGTAATCAACTTCTGCTAGTGCAAACAAACTGCTATTGTGTATAGCAGGATTCTCTGGATACTTCAGGTAAGTGTAATACAGGCAAACTGGAAAAAGGCCAGTGATCTCTTCTACTTACAGTTAGATTAGTGACATTTGCAGCACCTCGTGACAGGTCGGTGTAAAATTACATCATGTGTCACGGTCTAGACAGCGGTTATCAAATTGTAATATGTCCTGAGACAGGTAGGAAATGCACATTCCATCTGTCCCAACATCCAGCAGCAAAGCCACGTTCTGAGTTTGACGAGATAAAAACGAACACGACTTCATCGCTCCACCTATACCCTAGAAGGGTAGTATAGGCGTACGTACACTTAAAATCCAAGCCTGGCTATCAATTCACTGCAAGAAACTGAGCTATTGCAAAAACTTTATCCATGGTGTTTAAGTCCGCGTGGATGTAATGTACTGCTGCGGCCGAGTTTATTCGAGCATTTGCCCGTTCTCTGCCGCAGCAGTAACCTGTCGCGCGCCGGAGGGTGCCGGGCGCGCGCCGAAGCAGCGGAAGAGCGCCCTCCGATCGGGGCGCTCTCCCTCCCGCTGCCGGGTCCGCCGGGTCCCCCGGAACCCCCTGCCGCCGTCCCCCACATCGCGGGACACCAGGGCTCCCTCGGGGAGCCCTGGACGCGCGTGCAGGGGGCGCTGGCACCCGATGATGCGTGACCGCGCATCGGTGATGCGCGGCACGCTGAGGGAGTGCGGCTCGCAAGCCGGGACATTTCCCGGCTTGCGGAATGAGCCGCACTAGGATAAAGTGTGTCGGTAGTGTATGCTGGGTAAGCAGTTAGACATCTGTAAATCCATTCTGCTTACCCAGCATACATCTCTCCATACTTCTGATTGTCTGAAGCTTCTGAATTATCTTTGCATTTAGGGCCCAAGATTGAGCCCAGGCAGAATACTGTGTGTGTGTGTGTGTGTGTGTGTGTGTGTGTGTGTGTGTGTGTGTGTAAGTGTGTGTAAGTGTGTGTAAGTGTGTAATCATAGTACTCGAAACTCCAAAACCTGTGGTTAGTTTTAGTTTCTTTCCTTTTGGTGACATACTGAAAAATCATTTAAAATCTGATGTGAATGCTTGCTTGAATAATCTATCATGCCCAATCATGTGTGTAATGCAATATCTCCTGTGTTTGGCAGAGTGAATCATGAAGGTGTTAACTATTCAATATCTTCTCGCTGCAGCATTAGCAAAACCGTACCCACTGCTTTTTCTATCTGTTTGGCAGCCACATAAGTGTGCACTAAAATTCTCAAACAAAAAATATTTCTGTAACCTCTGAGTCATCATAATCTGCAGTGGGATATTTTAGCATTGAATGGAGCAATGCCTGGATGTTTGAGTTTCTTTTGCTTTGAAATGACAAATTTCATTGCTTTGCAGAGCACAGAGATAGAGGAAGTAATCGATCCACAGGGACTACTGAGAAGCTGTGTGACAGGCCAAACCGTGATTTATAGTCTTTAACGTGGTCCTTTATTCCCAGTTTACTTTTATTTGTCAAACTGGGTGTTCTTAAATTTCACTCTGCAAAGTTGCTTTGTAAAAAAACAATTTGTGAATAAAAAAATGACTTCTGACCTTAAATCCTTATAATTCAGTATGGAAAATAATGGAATTTTGCAGGATAATCATTATCTACCAGTTGTAACTTTTCCAGGGATTTCTTGCTGCTAATGTTTACTTTTGTTTGCTGCAGTATTGTTTTATAATTCCCAGTATTCAAGTGTCTCTTTTGTGTAAAGTATACATGTCGGCACCATATACATCTAAATATAATGTACAGTATTCAAAAAAATAATGTACACCTATTCATTTACAGACATACACATGCGTATGTATCATATTAGCAGTTTGCTCAATTTGTCTGGCAAGTCTTAATGATTTGTAACATGAAGGAAACACTTTATCACAACTAGGATGTTGGTGTTTCTTTGTGGTGTGTTTAGTTTTGGCGCGTCCTGTTTTGAAGCTGGGCTAATGAGAAGCAATTCTACGCTCGCTGTGCTGTTGTTAGTAAAATGACTTCACTAAAATACAGTGTTCGGTCCAAAATACATGGGCATCACTTATCCTGGGACCTGCTTCTACCTAAAATGGGCTTTTCGGTCATGCTGGGTATTGCAGGTGACTACATGGCACTGGTAATTTCTAACTTCAATGCAGTCTCTCCCTTGGATAGCAGTGTTCTTGCTATAGGGCAGTGATTTTCAACCAGGTTTTCGCGAGCACTCGGGGGTTCCGTGGCCGCCGGGGGGAGGAGAGAGAGAGAGCTGGGGCAACTCTCCCAGCTGTCCCAGGATCGGTGGCACAGGGGGACCTGGCCGTTCCCAAGCTCAGCAGCAGCCGCCCTGTCACTGCTATCCTTCTTCTCCCTGCTCCTAATGGGCCGGAAGTTTCATCAACTTACGGCTGACAGGAGGGAGAGGAGGATTGGGTAAGAGCGGATCCCTTAAAAAGTGTGTGTGTGAGAGCGGGAGAGAGAAAGGGAGTTTGTGTGTGTCAGTGTCAGTGAGAGGGTAAGTGTGTGTGTTTGTGTGTGTCAGTGTCAGTGTCAGTGTCAGTGTCAGTGAGAGGGTAAGTGTGTGTGAGAGCGGAGAGACTGGTGGGGGGGAGGAGGCAAGGGGCGAGGATTGAAAACCACTGCCGTAGGGAGTACAGGTAATCATGTCTACTTAGTAGTTCTAGTTGTTGAAGCACTGATCAATATTTAAATTACGGTGGTATACTGTATGCAGTTTTGGCTGAAGGCAGCGGTAATTTTCACTTGAGTGTGTTTCATTATTTTTTTAAATTACCGGTTTGTTTGAATTGGAGTTCTTTAGAGCAGGATGAAAACCCCCCAACGGGAGAGAAGCTCCAGGTGCATTAGGTAGAGCAGTCAGATTCACCAGCTCCCTAGTGAATGAGGTGACCATCGCTAAGGCTTATAGTAAATATGAATTTTGGCTTCTTTCGTCCTCGCTATTTTATTTTTGTTCTAGGACATGGCTGGTTGTTGTCTGCTGAGACTGGGTGGTAAGAGTCTGTCCAGTTTCAGGAATTGTTGGTTAAAGCTGCAGTTCAGTCTTTTTTTTTTTTTTTTTTTTTTTTAATTTATTTTTTTAATTTATTTTTTTAATTCAATAGTTTCATGTGGGCAATCTCTAATTACCTAAAGAACTGTATAGCTGCCAGTCAATTCGTTCTCCATGTATTGATTGGCGAAATCTTTAGATATGAGATATGTTTTTCCTCTGCTTCTGTCACTCAGTGGAAGCTCATGAATATTCATGAGCACTCCTGCACTGACATGTGCAAGAGGGAGGGCAGGGCTGACGAAGGGGTGTGCCAGGGCTTGTGACAGGACATGAAGGGGCAGTGCCTTAGTAAATGGTTGTTAAAAAAGAATACAAGAAAATTGGTCTTTCAAAGTTGTTTTTTTAAAAACAGAAAATGCTAAAAGTATTTTTTCTTACTACAGAACTGATTTATTAAAAAAACACACATGCAGGATATTGACTGAACTGCAGCTTTAAGTGGCATTAGGAGCACCTTATATGAGTTTAAAATCTTAGCTCTGTCATAGTTTTTGAATTAAAACTTATTTTTACCTTTGTGTTGCACAAAAGGTGAAAATAAATGAAAACCAAATACTTCAAATAAGTAGAATTAATCTTACAATTATTACTGATTTTTTTATGCAGCAAAGGTAAAATTCCCATAAGTGTGTTTTGAATGTCTTCCACAGGCCTCAAATCTTGCTTCATATGCACCAGATTCAGATTCACTTGATGTATAGTGGTTATAATAACTATCCTTTTTTTTTTTTTTTTTTTTTTTTTAAATATAAACATAATTGGTACCAGAGTGCCCTCTGCTGCTGAATCGCACTATTTATAGCACTGGTTGTCCCTCAGTTTCTAAGATAAAGACCTGTGCAGGTGGTACTCATTGAGGAACCAATGACATATCTTCATATTCCTCGTGGATCCCGTGAGATGTGACGACCATATTGGTTTCTGTAGAGCGCTGAACACGATCTGGCTGACCGAGGAACGGAAGAGGACTCTCTTTCCCTTCCATCAGTGATGATGCGATCACAGGATTTTCTCCTGATGAGCAGTTGTAATCACAAAGGGCCTGAGCGTCAGTGGCACTCTGGTGCTGCAGCCATTTCGGCGCTCAAAGGGTTAAGACATAGACAATGATTCTGGCTAGTGCCATGCGTATAGTGCCACAGTGGGTGTATCACTTTTAAGTTCCTATCCACTGTATTATGTTGTTACCCTAGAGCAGAGGTTTACAACCTTTGTTTTGTTAAGGAAGCCTAAAATTAGATTGTAAAATTCTGGGGAACCCCAACCCTCTCCCTCGCGTCTCCCCCCCTTGTCTGCCTCTCCCGTCTCTCTATCCCTATTACACTCCCGCTCACTGCCCCCCCTCTATTCTCCCCTTACACACTCCCCCACCACACACTCCCACTCTTCCCTCCAACCCCACCACACGCTCTCCCCCGTCCACCCCACCACACACACACACACACACACGTTTCCAGACTTGTAGCAATTTGGTAATAATGCCATTTTTAGGGGGACAGTCCAATTGACCAGCAAGTTACTGCACGTATATACACAATTTGTGTGTATTTAATAGTAGCTAGATAAGAGGACAAGTAATTACACAGATAGGTAGAATGCACAAATTATTTGCAGTAGGTACAAGAGGGAGGGCGTTGCTTACTCATGAAATGCCCTTTTCTCTGCATAAAGGCAGATAAAGGGCAATAGCCTATAGTTTCTGGGAAAGCATTGCAGTGCAATTGTTCAGTCTCTCACCTTCGTGCCTGCACTGCTGCGCCGGTCCGCAGCTTCCTCCTCCTGTCGAACGGAAGTATAGCAGTGACCAGGCGGCGGTGGCGGCTGGGGAGCCACCAGGTCACTGCTATGTCGGGTGCTGACAGCCCTGGGGCAACTGGAAAATGTGTCCTAGCTGCCCCCCGGCGGCGGCAGAGCACCTGAGGGGTGCCATTTCATGGAATCCCGGTTGAAAATCACTGCCCTAGACCCTACATTGTACATTAGGAGTGGCCAACACCAGTCCTCAAAGGCCACTAACAGGTCAGGTTTTAAAGATCTTCGTCCTTCAGCACAGCTTGCTCAATCAGTGGCTCAGTCATTGACTGAGCCACCTGTGCTGAAGGGATATCCTTAAAACCTAACCTGTTGGTGGCCCTTGAGGACTGGAGTTGGCCAGCCCTGTCCTAGATCTTTAGCCAGCTGTGTTCTTTTTCATAATTGGACTTGTAAATCACATCATTACAGTCTCTTTCTGCCGGTAATGTTTTATGAGGTTTACTGCCCTCATCACGTGGTGAAGCCATAGATCATTGTTAAAATAAAAAACCCTTCTTAACGTACTAATATAGAACAATCTCCTCACAAAGATTAGAAATCCCCCAACTTTATTTGACGAAACATTTGGTAAAATCTAATACAATGCATTTCTGCTTCTCTGGTCCACACATAATTTTCAATTCTGTGACCCAGTGAAGTGTAACTGTGAAATGTTCTCTCCTGAGGTTTCCCTGATGTTTCATTTGAATGCAGGAACAAACCCTGGCTTTAAGAAAAGAAGGCATTGGCGTTGTCTTGGATTCGGAGCTGCCTCATCTCATTGGCATTGACGATGATCTTCTCAGCACGGGTATTATTTTGTATCACTTGAAGGTAAAAAAAAAATAGTAAATTTTTCCTGCTAAGCTGTCGACTTTGCAATCTTTCTGAATTGCACACCAGCTGATCTCCCTTTAATTTGGATGCCATACCCAATGCATGTCATTGTATCCTTTATTTGTTTTAACTGCCCTATATAAATGTTTCAAAAAGATGTATGTGGGATGGTTTTAGTAAAGCTTTAACCACACTGGGAAGTACAGTAGGTTACCTCCAGCCCACTGACTGTTTATAGACAGCGGTATTTGAAATCTACTCATTAGTACTGTACTACACTTTAACAATGAAGATTTATTGTTTCTATTTATTGAATGTGTATACACAAATAGTTGCTCAATTTATTTTATTTAAATAACGAGCAACGTGTTTATAAAATAAATATATGCGAACTGCTCCTTATAGTAGGTAAATACCCCGTTTATTAGCACATCGTTTACTGTTTGTCTACTTACATTAATATGTGATACAATTACATTTTCTTCCCTTCTGGGTAGCCCTATTTGGTATTTTTTGTTACTACGCTTAATAGCAACTACATCAATGTAGCTACAATAGTTTAGCAAGTTAATAAAAATGTAGCTAACAATATATCTGAATACCTCGCCAGTGCAAATTCTAAACATGAGAAGTTGAAGTTGTAGGCTTTGTCATGGAATTCAGCGTGGTAGGAGGTTCTCTTCCCTCAACCAATGAAAATGACTCGAAAGAAATGTTAAAAAAAAGGGAATGGCCCAAGGTACTGTATTAAAGCAGGCATGATTGCCTAAGGCAGGGATGGCCAACACTAGTACTCAAGGGGCCACCAAACAGGTCAGGTTTTCATGATATACCTGCTTAAGCACAGGTGGTTCAATCAGCCTTCGACTGAGCCACCTGTGCTTAAGCGGGGACATCCTGAAATCCTGACCTGTTGGTGGCCTTTAAGGCCTGGAGTTGGTCACCCCTGCCCTGTGAATCTCTAAGCACTTCACTGTCAGATTCATCAGCAAGTTATTACATGAATACTTGAATGTTTCAGTGTGAGATGTTTTTACTTCTCATAGTTAATCAAAGTCTTGATTTGATCTTATTTTTTTCCCCCTCAAAATAATTAGCTAAATTAGCACCATGACAGGTATATTTCACGTTTTCCATGTATTAAAGCTGGCCAGGCTTTGTCTCACAACACTAATACACTGATCCGTTGCAAGTGATTACTGAGCATGAACTTGTATTGTCCCTTTCTTTTATACATTTACAAAATAACATTTTCCCTGTTTCAGGAGGGTCGCACATATGTTGGAAGAGATGACGCTGCAGCCGACCAAGACATTGGTAATTTAAATAAGACTTTGTACCTGCAATGTATTTGAATTCTAACATGGAAGAAAGAAGCTTATTATTCATTGCCCTTGTTTTTTCTCTTGTGAGAACAGTGATTTTATATTTCACTACTTGCCGCATTGTTTCCTGCTTTGCATTCTCACCGTTTTAAAATCCCATTTACAGGGTAGGCATGCCCAAATATTTTGTAATGAAAAACACGTTGATTTTGAAAAAAAAATCTGACGTATATTCCTATATCCAACAGATCAATTCCTACATGTGTTGATATGACATTATTGAAAAATACAATAAATCTTTTCCTACAGTTGTTTGATAATTGTTTCTGCTTTGCAGTGGAATCTATAATTCTCTTTAAAATGTGGTTGGCACCTGTAGCTACAAGGGAAGAGATGATTTGTACTCTACAAAGTAATCTATTTTATATAATCTGTTGAATTGTAATACCATACCGCTGCAAATTGATTCTAAAAATAATTACTACGAAGAATAATTCAGAAGTTATTTTGCATTCACAATTGTGTTATTCCAGTTCTCCATGGTCTTGATTTGGGAAGTGACCATTGCATCTTTGAAAACCTCAATGGCACCGTCACTTTAATACCACTGAATGGAGCTCAGTGTTCAGTTAATGGAATACAGATTCTTGAACCAACTCAACTGAATCAAGGTACATTTTATTAAGGTGGATGGTTACATACACGTAGGTATAATCTGACAACCATGCTACTTAGGGTGGGAAAAATATGAAGCAAACATTTAAGTTGACCCTTGCATGACTGAGTAGAAATCTCACAATACCTGAAATTCATAAATTGTTGTTACAATTAGCACAGGTGCTAGTTCATCGGGTCCTATAAGTCAGACCTTCTCTTTTTGCTAACAAGAAAACATTTCTCTGCCTTCACCTAGTCACTATGCCTTTGGAGAAACATACATGGCATTCCATATTCAAGGTTAAACTAATTGAAGGACATAGAACTGGATATTTTAGGCAAGAAGAAACAAGTAAATTAACTTGTATTGTACTTGTGACCAACCATAATGCCTAACCTTGGCATTAGATCAGGGGTTCTTAACCTGTGGTCCATGGACACCGTGGAGGTCCGTGAAAAAAGAAAATAACAATACAATTTTAAAACGGCCTAAAACGGAACAGGAAAAAAATTTAATTCCAAAAATATTTCAGTTCTGCAAACCACTCTTGGCAACCACAACGAATCTAGGGGTCCGTGGGTTCAAAAACAAAAACAAAGAACCACTGCCCTAGATCATAAATGTATACTCTGTATTTTTTGGGGGTTTTTTTTGAGGAGCTTTATTTTGTGCTGAGTTAATCTGTTCTGAAAAAAACAAAACATCAAATCAAATCAAGTTTCTTTTTCTGGTGGAGCTTTATGTGTATGTATTCTGTTATACAGTATACAGGGATTTGCAAGAAATGATTGTACAGGCCTACCTCATATAAATAGCTTCAATAACTAGCAGTCAAGGTTAATAGTCAGGTTATTTTTCTGCCTGTAAGGGACTTATTTAATTGTTTGTCCGATAGCTGTTATACATTTGTAATTCTGATACTGTCCCTCTGGCATTTTCTTCCTATCTGGAAAGTCTTTTTAATATGACACTTAGCTCAACTGATATATAACGACTTTCTTAGACGATTTGAAGCCACAGATAGCTTAACAGGACCCAAGGCTTTGTGGTGTAATTGGCAGATGGCAGTTTACAAGATTTCAGATGTGGAGAGATCAATAGCTCGTAAGAGCAACAAGTATAGATGAGATTCTGAGTTTGTGTGGCTGTGCAGATTTGTTCGATGGGACCAAAAGGAAGTGTGCAATTTTAAACCAGTACTTTGCCTCAAATGAGAATACAATTATGTAATTAGCTGTCAAGCGGCTGTTGGTAATTACTGTAGCTGTCAAGCTGCATTTGGCTTAAATGACATTTCATTCTTTTAAATGCATGTGTTATTTCAACACGTGTAACAGGTCTTTACTAATACGGATGCTTAACTATTCAAAATATTTTAAATTACTTGAACATTTAGACTCTATTATCAAACTGTAAAAATGTAACAGACAAATATCAAATCCTTTGTGGTTACTTATGGGTCAAACAATGATAAAAAAAGTACAGTGCTTCCAAATGAAGTGATCTTGGTGAGGTAATAAGTAGAGGATGCCATAAGATTGCACTGCTTAGTTAATGAGGCCCTAAATGTAATAACACCTTTAATAGGAATAAAATGAGCACAATGAAAAGCTTAATTAACAATAGCTATTAATTCTAAAATGCAGAACACGCATAGAATTAATAGGACATCCTCTCTATGCCCTGCCATCTATAGAGGAATGTGTCTTTTGTAACAATAGTAAGATTAAAAGAAACAGACTGGTACAGGTGTATGTTTAGGTATATATTGACTAGCATAAATATATCCTTCCTTCTCCATTTCCACGTGTCTTGGCCTTATTCAATCTTTTGTGAAGCGACTTCTCCATACCACGGAAGCTTCTGAGTTTTATATTTATTACATTGGGGCCTAGAGGCAAGACAAACCGCTCACATCATATTAATAAGGGTCCCTCTATCCTCTTTGTCTCTCCTTTTCCCATCGTTTCCTTCTCTCTCCAATTTTCTCCCACTTCTCTCACTCCCCCCCCCCCCCCACCCCCCTCTTCATTCTCTCTCCCTCTCTGTTTTTCCCTCTGCTTTTCTCACTGTCATTTTAGTTTACAGGTGGGGAGTCTTCTTGGTTTATATTTACTGGAGTAGTAGAGTAATTGGAAAAGTGAAATGAGAAGTTGGAAATTGCTAAGCAGTGAACGGTCCAGTAAAATGAATTGCTTTCAGATTACATCTGATATATAAAATGAAGCCACTAAGCCAGGGGCTCGGTAAAAAGTGTGCAAGACTAGAGGTTATGGATGGCAGATTTTGTCTCTTTTTTCATGCTGCTAGTAGTAAGCAACATAGATCTATAGATAGATATATAGATGTGTGTGTGTGTGTGTGTGTGTGTGTGTGTGTGTGTGTGTGTGTATGTATGTATATATATATATATATATATATATATATATATATATATATATATATATATATATATATATATATATATATATATAGTGGTTGACAAATCACCAAAAAATCTACTCGCCACACAAAAAAATCTACTCGCCACCTAGTACCAAACGTGTGCTGCTTGGGCCAATATTTACTCGCCCGGGGGTTAAATCCACTCGCCCGGGGCGAGCAAATGTATAGGTTTGTCGAACACTGTATATATATATATATATATATATATATATATATATATATATATATATATATATATATATATATATATAAAAAAGAACAAAAAAGAAACAGGCGCACACCTAGTGCATTACCACAATAAAAATGTATTGGATGAACATAAAATCTAACAAATGGCCACTCACAAGGATACAGCAAATAAAAGCATGTATGAGATAGGCTCTCATGTGCCTTGCAGCTCAATCACCAGCGTCCGTCCGCAATCAGTGGCGTCGTCACGTGGATCAGCCTCGCGAACCGGAACCGGAAGAGGGGTCTTTCACCTTCAGTGCTCCACCACATCGGTCCCTCCGGGAAACAGGCACCCCAGATGTACAATTGTATAAGGTAGCAAGCCGGGAGAGCAGCACACGGGAGCCAAGAGTTCTCAGTCAACCTGCATCAGTGTTTGTGGGCAAATGGCGGCCGGACTCTAGCCACTCCTTCAAGAAGAAGTCGCCATTTGATGACGAAACGCGTAGGGAGTGGCTAGAGTCCGGCCGCCATTTGCCCACAAACACTGATGCAGGTTGACTGAGAACTCTTGGCTCCCGTGTGCTGCTCTCCCGGCTTGCTACCTTATACAATTGTACATCTGGGGTGCCTGTTTCCCGGAGGGACCGATGTGGTGGAGCACTGAAGGTGAAAGACCCCTCTTCCGGTTCCGGTTCGCGAGGCTGGTCCACGTGACGACGCCACTGATTGCGGACGGACGCTGGTGATTGAGCTGCAAGGCACATGAGAGCCTATCTCATACAAGCTTTTATTTGCTGTATCCTTGTGAGTGGCCATTTGTTAGATTTTATGTTCATCCAATACATTTTTATTGTGGTAATGCACTAGGTGTGCGCCTGTTTCTTTTTTGTTCTTTTTTCCAGATATCACTAGGGACTGGTGATCCCTTTGAAACGGGCTGCAAGAAACCAAGGACATTTCCACTGGAACAGGACTTTATATATTGAAGGTTTTTTATTATATATTTTTATCTTTTGACAATTTTTTCTATATTTTTTATTAATAAATACATTTTTTATATTTTTTATATTTTTTCCTTTAGGATTTTTTGTCAGGAGATTGCATTGCTATTTGTAAATTTTAAAAGTTTTATCATAGTGTATTAGCCCTATCTAGCTGCCCCTTCAAGCCTATCCAATCAGCTATTGTCTCTCCTACTAATAATTTATAATTAATGTTTATAATTAACTGGTTATTTAGCGGCGCTACTTCATATTGTTTTCTTGTTTTATATATATATATATATATATATATATATATATATATATATATATATTTACACACGTGTGTGTGTGTGTGTGTGTGTGTGTGTGTATATATATGTATATGTGTGTGTGTATATATATATATATAATATATATATATATGTGTATATATATATGTGTATATATATATGTGTATATATATATGTGTATATATATATATGTATCTGGAGGGAGTCTCTGACCGTGTTGCTGATTATTACAGCATCTGGCTGCGGTGGCTCCAGTGCACCTTGCTGAGCCAACGGATACACCAGAGGTGGCACAAACGGGACAGGCTGATACATTCCCTTCACAACTTCAAGGCGATTGAGTATATCTCATAAATGCTATTATTTTTACTCTGTTTGTGAGTGCGCTTTTTATATTTTACCATCCCATAAATACTGTTTTATACTTTATCACACTAGGAGTGCGCCTGTTTTTTCTTCTTGTTTTCTGTATATATATATATATGTGTGTGTGTGTGTGTGTGTGTGTGTGTGTGTGTGTGTGTGTGTGTGTGTGTGTGTGTGTGTGTATGTATATATATATATATATATATATATATATATATATATATATATATATATAAATATATATATATATAATATATATACATACATACATACATACATACATACATACATACACCAATACAGTAGGATCCCGCTTCTCGGCGATCCGCCAATACGGCGGTACCAAGAAAGGGCTGCCATGTCCGCGCATGCGCAGAAGGGGGGCAGCGGAGTTTGCGCATGCGCAGAAGGGGGAGCGTCCGTGTTTGCGCAGAAGGGGTAGGAGACACCGAAAATCGCCGTTGGACATAGCAAATGTTATGTTGCGATTTTTGCTTTCCGGCGGCACCCTGGAAGGGAACCCACCATATGAGCGGGGCCCTACTGCACATACACACATACACCTATACATACATGCGTACATAAAAGCCGGCGCCTCCAAATTGAAAAGATAAAACTGACCAAATAGAGTCCAAGGGTATATGTAATGGAGTCCTGAGGGGAATCTTCAGTGAAGTCTCATAGACAGACAAACAAACATAAAAAACAAAAACGAAAAAGACAAAAGAAAAAGAACATAGTGCAACTAAACAAAACCAATATACACAAACAAAAACTGAAAAGATTGGCAAAGAGATAATCACAAATTTAATGCAATTAAATAAAATATTAATAAATCAACAAACGCATGAATGTAGGGCTAAAGACACTAATAAGTTCGTCCGGTAGGAGTAAAATTAAAATCCTACTTACAGCAGAGCTGAAGAATAAAAACCCATGAAGAATAAAAACTCAATTTAAGAAACATTTTATTTTCCATTCATATTTAATCCATTTTAATGAAAAGTTTGTAATAAATAAATATATTGACGCTCGGGGGCCCAGGACTACTGTTCTGACCAGTCATCCCCCCTCCTCCCACCGGCAGTGTTGTGAGCCTCATTTCACACCTTGCGAGCCACCTCTATTTCCCTTCCTCTTCCCATGTATTTCTCTCCCCTCCGTCTCACCTCTCACTCTCCTCCCCTCCATCAATTACCCCACAATCACTAAATCCCTCCCCCCCGACTCGAATGTATTTCTCTCCCTTGCGTCTCACTCTTTTCCTCACTCACCCCCTCTCTCCCCCCCTCCGTCAATTACCCCACTCTCTCATTCCCTCCCCCATCACACTATACTGTATATACCAAACAAAAAAAACACCCCAATGCAAAAATCTTCCCATCCCCAAATATATACAACCTCCCCCATACCCCCAAATATATACAAACCCTCCAAATGCATCTAAAAAAAAGCTCGCCATGCGTATTTAAAAAAAAAGCCCGCGGAGGCGTGGCCAAGACTCTAAGCTGTACAGTCGCAGGTCAGCTCAGCTCCTCAACAATAGAGTGGAATCAGGCACAAAAACACACAGAATCGCCTAATAAAGTATTCTGGGCTGCTCCAATTTCGGGGGTCTGGACCTCCAGAGCTGCTGGGTACCTTTCCACTGACCCTGGGACTCTCCTGCGGCCGGGCCGTCGCTCTGAGAACTCCGGGGAATATCTCTGCAGTTTAGCCCCTTGGGACACCCCAGGTGGCCGCCGGTCACACGCGGCACCATTGATCCAGAGGATTCGTGTCTAGCGGGCCATCCGGAGGCCAGCTTGATGAGGATGAGCACTCCCAGGCCTGGCGTGGAACTCAGACGGGTTTGAGGGCCCAGGCAGGTGAGCGAAGCCTCTAGCAGGCGGCTTGGCCTCAGCGAAATCCCCCTCCGATTTGTCAAACTCCTGGTTGTGTGCGGAGTATCAAAGCCCAGGACCACCCAGGGTGTCCCCATTATCCAATATGGCCGTCGCAGACCTTTAGGATATTGCAGGAGACTACAGCAAAGTCCAGACAGCCTTTGACAAGAAAGTGAGCAACTAAGGGGCTGATAGTCCCAACACCCACACACCACCAAACCAATATAAAAGTTTCTAACTGAGAATCTACAATTTAGGATCCACCCCCCCTCAGGGGAGCACCTTCCCCCCCCTTCCCATAGAAGTGGAAGGCGCGCACACACACACACACACACACAAAATCTGATGTTCTAGTACGTTCCACATGGAACTTTGTATCCCCTTATAAGAGTGTTGTGTGCACAACTGAGCCGGAGCAGTGCAAGCTAAGATGGCGTCTTGAGACCCATGCTCCGTGAATACCCCGGGCTTCCCTATTTCTAAGCATATGTCAGAAAATACGCCCTAACTGATTCTCTAAATATAAACTATATATCCTCCGAGACCCACCTACCAAGGCCTCAAAAACAAATAAATCCATCAAAAGAAAAAGAACCAGAGTGAGCTGCGAGAATACTTTCGAAAACATGGCCGCCATCCCCACACAATGCTCAATTAGGTGATGCACCCACCTTGGAGCACTCTGAACCGGATGTGGAGATCAAAAATCTCTCCACGAAGACCGACTTGCTTACCGTTTTCAATAAAATTGAATCCCTAATGCAAAGAGCAGTGAAGGACCTCATAGAACAGATCTCTTCTCTAGGGGAACACACCAGCTCCCTAGAATCTAAGGTAGATGCAATGATAACCAGACAATCTATTATAGACACTGAGCTCAGAGGTGAAGGCCCAGCTCCTGGAGGTCAAGGAAAGACAGGAAGATGCGGAAAATAGATATCGCCGTAATAATCTCCGGATTTGAGGATCCCAGAATCTGAAACGGATATTGAGGGGTTCATGAGCAAATGGTTAACATCAGCCCTCCCTGATTTCAGAGGAGTCTCTGTCCCTGGACAGATGTGTCAAAGCTCTAAGAATGAGTCCCCAACCAGGAGATAGGCCAAGGAACGTGGTGCTTAGATTCCATTATTTTAAAACAAAGGAAGCTATCAACACGGTGACAAACTCCAGGAATCTCATGTTTCAAAATAAAGCTCTACAAGCACTGACCTGGCGCCTTCCACACTCGCCAAAAGAAATCTCCGCGAGGTAATGGCGAAATTAAGTGACTACAATATCAAATATAGATGGACTTTCTCTTTTGGGCTCATGGTAGTTAAAAATGGGAGTCCACAGACGCTCAGAAACCCGGATGACGGCAAAGCATTTCTCAACCACCTAGGCCTGCATCCCCTCCTTCTAGACCCGACTCAGGAAGTGGAAGCCCATCAACCCTGAATCCTTCCTTCCTGGTCAACGGTTCCCCCTAGAAGATCTTCCTGCATGGAATCACCGGCGAAACAACCACCCAATGAAGGGACCAAGGGCTAACAGCAGATCCAGATTCCACCATGGGGTATTTTCCCCTTTCCAGTTAGCACTCTGAGTCTTTTTGACTCATGTCCCACTTCATCCTTGAACTCCAGATTTGAATGGGGTCCATTGGACAGATCGGTTCTTATAAGGAGTGGCATAAGACTTAGCGCCCAGAGCTGAGGGGCCGGGAGGCCATCTGACCAGGAGATCCCTGAAGGTCTAGTATAAGAGGATCAACCGTAAAAGCACTAAACGTTGAAATGTTATAATATGTTTTCCAATCCCAGTTAATATGTGGTTAGACCCAACTATGGGGCTTTATTTCTTGTTGAGAGTTTGTCAAAGTTTTACCGGTTTACATATTGTATCATGTTTTCAGGTCCAAGTTATTATAAGGTTATTATTGTTTTATAGGGGAAGCCCATGTTATTGGTATATGTATAGTTTAGCTTCATCTTTACAGCAGGCCCAAAGCCCAAGGAATCTACGGGGTCGGAGCTTTTGTAGACAGACCATCTGAGTCTTGACCACTACCCCTAATTATGTCTGTGTTCTCAATGACACAGGTGCCCTTTTTTTTGTTTGTTCCCTCTCTCCCCCCAATCCCAGATTTTGTTCCCAAGGGCAGGTGAGCACTAGGACTGTTTCTTTGGAGACACATCCATGCTCACTCCTTTTTTTTTTTTTTGTTTTCTCTTCCGGTTTTTCCCATCTCCCCCCCCCCCCCATTTTGGTTCTTTCCCTCAGCCCCACCCCTGTCCCCTGCCCCAGAACAGCCAAACTCTCAATGTCACTTAAGGTAATCTCGCTTAATGTAAAAGTTCTAAACTGCTCCAAAAAGAGGAAAATGGCACTGACAGATTTTAAGAAAAAGGAGGCTGACATTCTCCTTCTACAAGAGACCCATTTTAAATCCCCAGATAACCCAAGCTACCTGAGCAGATATTATATGGACGCTCCCTTCTCTTCTGCAACAATCAAAAGAAGGGGAGTGGCTATACTTTTCAACAATCGGATCGCTTTTACACACAAAATTAAGAACGTAGATAGAGACGGTAGATATATGATTTTGGTAGGGGAATTGTATGGAAGAGATGTAACCATAGCTACAGTGTATGCTCCGAATGAGAATAGCGTCAAATTTTTTTATTCATTTTTCACACCATTCATACTCGCTTATCGATGATATCTTCTTAAGTGCAAATCTGATTCCCCAGGTTTCTGACTCAAATATTCACAGTATAACCTGGTCGGACCATGCCCCAGTAGATTCTACTATCACAAACCTAAATATTAAGATGCCCAGGACAGCTTGGAGATTGAACGAATCTCTACTCCAGTGATTTCCAACCTTTTTTGTTTGGAGGAACCCTTGAAGTATTTTGAAAAATCTCGGGGAACCCCTACCTGGCTGACACATATTAGGTTCGACAGGGGTCAGTCACAACATTTCATACCTCACGAGCCACCTCTATTTCCCACCCTCTACCCATGTATTTCTTTCCCATCCATCTCACTAACTCTCCCCCCTCCTGCCTCGCATGTATTTATCCCTTGCGTCTCACTCTTACTCCCTCTTTTCCTCACTCACTCCCTCCTGCCCCCCTCTCTTCTCTTACTCTCGCCCCTACCTTCCGTCATTTACCCCACTCTCACTCAATCTACCCTACAAAATACATACCAAAAAAAACACCCCCAGGGGGAGGGGGGGTGTCTGTGGTCCATAGGAGGAACTCCTGAGACTGCTTCAAGGAGCCCCAGGGTTCCACGGAACCCTGGTTGGGAATCACTGCTCTACTCAATGTCCCTGAGGTACAGGGAGCAATCAATAGTTAAATAGAGGCTTTCTTCCTGACTAACGCGGGCAGTGTGTGGTCGTTGGCAGTATTGTGAGAAGCACACAAAGCTACGATAAGGGGCTGCCTTAACGACACATACCACAATTTCCAGAAGGTTTGGCTGCCCTGGATAGTGTATAGTGTATAGGCATACCCCGGTTTAAGGACACTAACTTTAAGTACACTCGCAAATTAGGACATATTTTCAAGTACGGACACTTATTCTGCCTTACAGGCTGCCGTAGTAGTGACGCACTGATTCCCCTTGCTCAATAGGCAAACAGCAGCTCGCGCATTTGCCTGTCTGCACTTCCTGAACAGCAATACCGGCTCCCTACCTGTACCGAAGCATCGATAAGTGGAAAAAAGGTTGTTCTTCACTTTAAGTAAATTTTCGCTTTACATACATGCTCTGGTCCCATTGCGTACGTTAATGCGGGGTATGCCTGTATGCAGATACAGTAGTCCACATTTAGACCTAGGTTCCCGGAGCCTGTAGCCCCCTGGGACCAACTCATTTTATACTTCTGGCCAGGTAGGCTACCCACTATGATTTCTCTTCACCTACCGGACCTCCAGACTGGCTCTCTATATCAGACAGAGAAGCTGCTCCGTGACGCTCATGTTTACCATTCGATCCTAAAACTGTGTGTAGTATCAAGAATTGTTGATTCACCATTGTGCTGTTCCCCCCCTCCCTTCCCCTCCTAATCCCCTTTTCTTTTCTGTATATTTCTGCTTGAAAATTCTATAAAAATTGAGAAACAAAAAAAGCCTTCAATGTGTATAACAAAAAGCCTCCCACACATCTAAAAGAGACCCCGATGCACCAAAAAGAGACCCCGATGCACGAAAAAGAGACCCCGATGCACCAAAAAGAGACCCCGATGCACCTAAAAGAGACCCCGATGCATCAAAAAAAACTCCCACCCCAATACATCTAGGAGACCCCAATACATCTAAGAGACCCCCACCCCCACACACACAGCTATATACACACACACACACACACACACACACACGCTGTTACCGATAATGTCTAGCCTTATCCAGAAATAGAAATATAGATGTATTTATAACGTATTCATCTATTTGAGTATTGCTGGCTTATAAGAATTAACTAGCAAATAAATGTTTGTAGTCTTTCCAGACATAAGAATATAGATGCATTTATAAGTTATCCATCTATAGAAGTATCTATGGCTTATAAGAATTAATATAATAATACGGGCAAAACTATTACTTAAGGAAATAGATGTGTAGATATGTGTTCCAATAGGATACACACCTACACATGCACACCCTGGTTTATGAGAGTTATTGACACGATAGAGATGCTTTCAATCAAATAAACAGTAATTTATTAGAACAGCAAAAAATATAACAATTACACGGTTGTATTAATTATACTTCCTTATAAGGTTTGTACTTATTACAGGCCTAACAAAGCAATACAATACAGTTCATCCTATTTAACAATACATTGATATAAAACACAGATGTGTGTGTATATATGTATGTATGTATGTATATATGTGTATGTGTAAGTGTGTAGAAACCAGGGGGATCCTGATAACAAATTGAGATAGCACACCGCAGATGTAGAAAAGAAAGTGTATTAAGAACACCAGGCAGCCAACGTTTCGTTCCTCGTTGAGGGACCTTCCTTAGGGCATTGCACAAGTGACTGATCTGAACACCCATATATACCCACCTTCCCATGTGAGAAAACACCTGAATCTAAATAAAAATGCACAGATCATATTCCCAGGTACAGCCCACAGCAAATAAACCAATACACAGCACTGATACTAGGATAAACCAATCAGCTCACCTAATGTGGTATCTGTCATCACTGCTGGCCCATGTTTACATCAACTGTGCAAGCATGACTACTGGTGTGTCACATAGCCGTCCAAAAATGTGCCTGACAGCCCAGGAGGGCATTGATAAAATCGCCGTATTTCTTACTCATCTACCAATAGCGCACTGAAAAGCCGCACATGCGCAACCGGTGCATGGCAACCCGATCGCGTCTATGGGGAAATAGGGGGCTACGGGCGCAGTCTAGATGCGTCATGTGGCTATCTATGCCTAGCAACCCAAAAGGGGCGTGCACAAATCACTGCTACTATCGTGTATTGAGCGCCGCGCGTGATATGCCACGCATGCACAACTCCGCATGGCAACCCTATTGCGTCCCTAGTAACTCAAGGGACTATGTACTGATTATACGCGGTCGCTGCCAGATGACCCCCATAGTGGCTACAACAGTGTAGTGACATAGAGCACGCAGTCTAGAAAAGCCTCTGTCACTACACTGTTGTAGCCACTATGGGGGTCATCTGCAGCGACCGCGTATAATCAGTACATACAGTCACAAGTAAACACTCTACAGCAGGCTTGGGGCTTTTTAAAATAAGAATATAAATAAAATCAAAAACAGCTAGGAAACAAAATAGAAATAAAGTTTGTAATCTGCTTTAATCCCTTGAGTGTTCCATGATGTACTGTAGCTATCACGTCATGTGGTCTGGCATTGCAGTGGTCCCATTTACATAGTGGTAAGTGATGGGCTTTTTGCTAGTTTTCTAGGGAAGATCTGACCAGAGGAGGAGCGATCACATGACTGCAATGTGTGGAACCCTGTGCCGTGGCCCCTCCTGCACTGAGAGGGTTAAAAGGCATGACATTGAGCTTCATTTAAAAATGGGTCATATTGGGGGGAACTGCTTTTTTTAGGTTTGAACATTTTCCAATACAAAGAAAGTTCTGACTATCTTTTTGAATACTTTTTGGGGGGAGGGGGGAAGCATTTTGTTTTTACTTTAGTGGAGTCAGAAGGCGCCTGGAATTGGTAGTTTTGTCAGCCTTGGCTCCAACGTCCAATAGAAAGCTGCAACGTCATCGCCCATATTTGTAGTTTTTGCTTGCATTCGGGAGGTTCCCAGAGCTTGGGACATTACGGTTGAGCTCTGCGGGGCACCAGGTTGTAATAAGGTAAGGAAAAAGAGAGTTTTGGGGGTGACGGTATCTTTAACCCTTTACTGTAACTCTGCTTTGAGTTGCCTCTTTTGGGCAAACAAATGAAAAGCCTGCCAACACACAGTGTAAATCTAGAATACCCCATCAACTTTCAATCTTTGCTATATCTTAGGAGAAGGAGGAAGGTTACAGAAAGTAGCCTAAAAGAATCCTATTTGCACTCAATACTTTCAAATGATGGCTAGGAAAGATTCAATCCTTGGGAGAGGCCCAGTAGCCGTTCATTACACATATTAAAATATTTTATTAAACATATATACAACATATGCACAGAAAAAGAAACCACTATGTGGCTAAAAATAGGGGGTGGGTACGAAGAGGTAAGTGGTCAATATAGCTTAATTAGTTGAACAGGGTGTAGTCGCCCATCAATTAAGGTGGGAGATGTGGGGTGTATATATTGATATGCAGAGGTAATATGTATATCCTCATATACAGCTGAAAAGTAGTGTCTATTCTATTCATTCACTGTTAAACATATTCTCCTATCACTGCAGTAATAGCGTATTTCCAACCAGTGTACCATATATGTTGGTACAGGTGTTATTACTACAGGCGCCGTTTGCACCGCTACTAGTGTAGCTGTATGTGCCTTATACAGCCCCCAGCATGAGTCACATAGGATCCAAAATGTCACTAAATAGTTTACACAAATAAATCATGGTTTACCAATGCTAAAGTGCAGAATGTGTGTAGAACCAGTAGTGTTCTTAATGTTATATAAGGATCACGTGCCCAGGCTGTTGCGATATTTAAGATGGAAGTATACAACCTGGCATCTTTAGACTGTTCAAACAGAGCTGTCTCGCGCTGCTCAGTACCCGCGCTCCCTGATGACGTCACAGAAGACACGTCATTTCGGACCGACGTACGTTTCGCGCACCTAGCTTGACAAAGCGCTAGGTGGCACGAAACGTACGTCGGTCCGAAATGACGTGTCTTCTGTGACGTCATCAGGGAGCGCGGGTACTGAGCAGCGCGAGACAGCTCTGTTTGAACAGTCTAAAGATGCCAGGTTGTATACTTCCATCTTAAATATCGCAACAGCCTGGGCACGTGATCCTTATATAACATTAAGAACACTACTGGTTCTACACACATTCTGCACTTTAGCATTCGTAAACCATGATTTATTTGTGTAAACTATTTAGTGACATTTTGGATCCTATGTGACTCATGCTGGGGGCTGTATAAGGCACATACAGCTACACTAGTAGCGGTGCAAACGGCGTCTGTAGTAATAACACCTGTACCAACATATATGGTACACTGGTTGGAAATACGCTATTACTGCAGTGATAGGAGAATATGTTTAACAGTGAATGAATAGAATAGACACTACTATTCAGCTGTATATGAGGATATACATATTACCTCTGCATATCAATATATACACCCCACATCTCCCACCTTAATTGATGGGCGACTACACCCTGTTCAACTAATTAAGCTATATTGACCACTTACCTCTTCGTACCCACCCCCTATTTTTAGCCACATAGTGGTTTCTTTTTCTGTGCATATGTTGTATATATGTTTAATAAAATATTTTAATATGTGTAATGAACGGCTACTGGGCCTCTCCCAAGGATTGAATCTTTCCTAGCCATCATTTGTAAGTAGTGAGTGCAAATAGGATTCTTTTAGGCTACTTCTGTAACCTTCCTCCTTTTTCATGTAATGCATTATTCCCGTATGCACCCTATTTTTGTATACATTCATTCTCATACAGTTGGAGAGCGGCAGTCATCTCTCTTTTTTGTAGCTATATCTTAGGAGCCAAGTTATTCCTGCTTACCCTGGTTTGCATACCCCGTGATGTAGCTGTTTTTTGGATGATCCATTAAATATCATCAGTTTTATGGGTACACGCTCTCCTGGATTTCATTCATTCTCTTTGTTGCCTGGGTATCAGTGCCTATTTTTTCCTACCACCTTGTATATTTACTAAGCAGCCTTCTAACATCAGACACTTGGCTTTGAGAAGACACCTTACAGCTCATTCAAGTCATTGGGCTGCAAGGTGTTCTCCAGCGCCGGGAGGTGACTCATGTTAGAAAACTTGTGTTAGAAGACTGCTTAGCAAATAGGGCCATTGATGCCTTTAAACGTCCTTATTACTGGCAGCAGTGCTACTTGAGGTGACAAGAACATGCAATGGCAACATTAGTAGAATACATCATTTATTTCATTGACACACTTTAAGTTCCACAATGTAGGTACGGTGGAAACCAAAGCAGTGTATTTGCTTCAGTGAACCAGGAACTCCTCCCACAGGAGGCAGGAATGATGCACAGCCGTAGAAAAAGCGGAGGACGGCTAAGATGGTGACTAAAAAAACGATATTATGGCAAAGTATATAACTGACGGATCCTCTGACGGGTTTCAGCCCCAAGGCCTTTCAACGGCTGTGCATCGTTCCTGCCTCCTGTGGGAGGAGTTCCTGGTTTCCTGCTTGTTTCGGATAGCACGCCGGGTTGCTGTTTGTTACCTTTGAATCACGCAGCCACCGTCGGTCATGTGACCGCCCCTTGCGACGGAGCAGTTGCTAGAGGGCTGGCGATGCAACGGACATCACAAGGATCATCAAGTCTCGGCATCATACGCTTCTTAACCGTGAGTCCCTTTATCTCAACGTTATTAGTGCTCATAGGTGAGCCAGTTGTTGGGAGAGACTTTTATATCTATTTGTGTGGAGCTTGCCGTGACCTGCTTTAAGACTTTACAACTAAGCAACATTCAGCTACTATTTCACTTCTGGAGCACCTGGTGGGTTAACCCTTGTTCACCCATTCACATATTTGCTTCAGTGGTATGTACAGTATGTATACTTTTATTTATATAGTGCCAACCATGTAAGCAACACTTTATAACATTATAATAGCCAGTAAATACATTAGAAACTATTGAAATAAGTACAACAGGTAAATCCCAAGACAAGGCTAAAGGAGACCCTGCACCAAAGAGCTCACAATCTATGTGCTATGTCGGGAGCCTTACAGACACATTAGGAGTAAAAAGTGCATTATTAGAAGTGCAGACAGGGGAGGTCAGGCATAAAAATGTTTTAATGAGCTGCTTCTTTTAAGAGGTGGATTTTCTGGGATTTGAATGGGGAAAGTGAAGGTGCTTGACGAGTATGGAGTGGGGCTTTTTAAACCTTGTTCCTGACTGTTCAGCTTCATAACATGGATTCCAGGCTCACTGGGTCTTTGCACCATTCGCTCAATTACTGCTGGCACTTATAAAATGGCTTTTCTAGTTAGTTTTTACTTCTTCATAGAAATGTGCAAATGGTGCATACATTGCACACCATGAAATAACTGTGTATTTATATCATGTTGTTGTTTTTGATATGTTTGCAGTTCAGCTGCTGTTCAGCATACATTGAACCCACCTTGATTTGCCTGCAGCAATCTAATTGAGTTGGTAAAGCGTTGCTAACTAAATGGTTTACCAACCGTTTTCTTTGCCCAAAATGAATTGAAACATGTAAAAATTATTGGTGTGGTACCCATGTTTCACATATTAGTTTGGGTGGCCTTCTATAATATTTGAGGCTAAAAGACCATTAAAACATAAATGAAGGTATTTTAACACATTGTTTTACAGTATTCTGAAATAAGTGAACAGTCTACCTCGTTTCTTACTTTTTTTTTTTTTTTTTAAGCAATATTCAGAATGGCACTTAGCATATTGCCAGTGTTTAGCAGTTCTATTACTTGGATAGTGCATATTTTGGAATTTCTCAGGTAATAGAGATTGACAATTTCATTACCGCTGACATAGCTTCTAAATGAAAGGCACAGTGATTTAGATTTGTGAGCTGTCAACACATAGAACATCTTACCACTCCTAGCTATTTCCATGAAATAATTTAGATTATTCCGCTTACAAAAGCTTTTTTTTCTCCTATATAATGCAGTATTGTATGATTTTGCATTGTTTGAGTCTGACTTCTAAATATTCTGTTTAAATGCTTTTTTTAATTTTTATGCTGGTTAATTAAATTTTCTTTGCAACATTAATAATTGGTTAACGTTTTCACCCCCCAGCCCTTTTGACATTTTTTCTAACACTACTGATGGAAGAATCTGATTGAATCCATAAGCATTGGGCTAACCTGGTCTTTACAGCACCATTCTCAATAGCTGGTTCCAGAAAAACCTGTAATGCTATTACTCGCCCATTTTTAACCTGTCCACATATTTGGTTGGGAAATTCTCTACTACTTTTCTATTTTTAAATGTTATACATTTTTGCTGAGTCTCTAAAAATGGCACTTGTGATCTTTAAGTATTAATT
This sequence comes from Ascaphus truei, assembly GCF_040206685.1. Lineage (NCBI taxonomy): Eukaryota > Metazoa > Chordata > Amphibia > Anura > Ascaphidae > Ascaphus > Ascaphus truei. The sequence continues at coordinate 77,872,937 of NC_134486.1, read as the reverse complement.
TGATATAATTTTCCCCATAAACATGCTATTTATAAAAATAAAAGAAAAACACACGACAAGTAAATCTGACTGAACCCCCTTTTTTCTCAAATGCACGTTTACTAGGTCAGCCTGGAAAGGGAATCGGATCTACATATACACAACAGAATGGTAGCTAGTGTCTTGGAGAGGGTGGGAATGATGGCATAAGAACAGCCTGTAATGCCAGTCTTCAAGCCCCCGCCTCCCCCCCCCAACAGGACAGGTTTTCATGATATCCAAACTTCAGCACAGGGTCTGACTCAGAGGCTCAGTCGAACAACTGAGCCGCCTGTGCTGAAGGGACTGATTGAGCCACCTGTGCTGAAGCTGGGATATGCTTAGAACCAGACCTGTTGTGGGGGGTGGTACTTGAGGACTGGAGTTGAGCACCCTTGCTATAACTTGACATTGGAAAGCAGTATTTTCAGCTTGGTTCTGAGATTTGTTGCAATATCTTAAGATATTACCTGATAATAATTCAATTTGTTGGTGTCTTTGTACATTAAAAGTAACAGATTACAGCTTAACTGGACAGTTTACTTCTAGTCATTCTTATATTCACGGTGTCGGATCCCAAGTTGCATTGCTTAGTGGTTGCCCCAGTACCAGCTTTTTAGGTGCTCCATATTTCAGGGGTGAGGTGGAATCTACCCCTTTTATAAAGCTAGCACGTCAGACTCCCCAGTGCTCTAAAAACCCAAATGCCTTCTTCCTACACCAATTTCTTAGCCATGCTTTTATAGTACCTCTCTAAGCTCCGATTGCTTGTCTGGTGTAGTGCATGGCACTGGTAGTATTTCTGTAGGTCCTTGCCTTAAAATTGCAGCCTAGATCCCTCAAATCATGTTTTAGGGTCCTCTATCTTTCTTCAACTCGATAATTAGTGCTTATTTGTTTCAAAACAGTCAGTTCATCCCCAGTACCTGCCAACAAACGGTCTACCAAATACGCAATATGCTGAACCCGAGCACCCCAGGAGACCACAATCGGTTCATGTTGTCATGGCAATAGATTGGCTTTTCTTCCCTTCTAATGGTGTCCTTTACCACCATAACCTGCCTGGGTTTCTAAATAACACACATACATTCCCAGCTAGCTCAAACTCCCACACCCACAACATCATGAATATATATTTATGTCAACAAGAGAGCTACTGAGCGTGGCAATTGTATATAGCAAGAGACAGGGGTGCCCAATGCTACATCCCATTGGCAAAACATATATGGTAAAAAGTAAAATACTTCAATAATAATAATAAATACTTGGTTATTTAGTTAACCCTTTGGCCAAAGTGTCATAAGCCTGCATACCAACGCCAAGGTATAACCAAATTAATGCAGGTCCTACACTACACTGTGAACACTTCCTTTTACCTCTGTAAGAGGGGAAGAACCATCATAGGCCCTGTTCCTGGAGCAAATTTATTTATTTATAAAATATTTTACCAGGAAGTAATACATTGAGAGTTACCTCTCGTTTTCAAGTATGTCCTGGGCACAGAGTAAAACAAAATAATACATGGTTACAAATACAGTTACATAAATGAACAAGGTATACATTATATACAAGACATTGCATGCACAGTTAAAGAAAATATATATTATGAGCGTATGAAACAGTTACAGACCAGATTAAAGTGTGAGACAGCCTTAGATTTGAAAGAACTTAAGCTGGTGGTGGATATGAGAGTCTCTGGTAGGTTGTTCCAGTTTTGGGGTGCACGGAAGGAGAAGGAGGAACGTCCGGATACTTTGTTGAGTCTTGGGACCATGAATAGTCTTTTGGAGTCTGATCTCAGGTGATAGGTACTGCATGTGGTAGGGGTGAGGAGCTTGTTCAGGTAGCTGGGTAGCTTGCCCAGAAAGTATTTGAGGGTGAGACAGGAAAGGTGAACTTTGCGCCTAGACTCTAGTGATGACCAATCTAGTTCTTTGAGCATTTCGCAGTGATGTGTGTTGTAGTTGCATTGGAGAACAAAACGACAAATTGAATTGTAGAGGGTGTCAAGTTTGCTAAGGTGGGTTTGAGGAGCCGAGCCATATACTATGTCTCCATAGTCAATAATTGGCATTAGCATCTGCTGTGCAATACGCTTTCTGACCAGGAGACTTAAAGAGGATTTGTAGATCTCACTCCTCCTCCTTCACCTTTGTAACTTGGGAGGTCTTTTCATTTGCTGCAGGAACAGGACCTATGATGGTTCTGCGTTAATTTGGTTAATTTGGTTATACCTTGGCGTTGGTATGCAGGCTTATGACGCTTTGGCCTTTGGCCTATGACGCTTTGGCCAAAGGGTTAACTAAATAACCAAGTATTTATTATTATTATTGAAGTATTTTACTTTTTACGCTTTGTTTTGTCAATGGGATGTAGCATTGGGCACCCCTGTCTCTTGTTATATGGGTTTTTAAATATCCTGAGCCCCCTCTGTGCTGAAGGGACTATTCCCCTGGCTACTAGAGGAATAAGTCTGCCTCAGCCAGACCATCTTCAATCTGGCAAATCTATTGGGATGGGCCAGCTCAAAACTGACCTGTCTCTTCCTCCTGCTTCCTCCGCTAACTGTTACCCGTCTACCAACCTGTTTCTTCTCCTCTATCACAGCCCCACCCTCCACACCGCTAGTCCCTGCCATGGGCTTAATCAGTGAGCAATAAACCCTTTTAAGATTGTTAATGTCCCTTGATCAGTTGCTCCTTTGTACTTTGTTTTTCATCCCATATACTATATAGTTTATAGTTTCTAATGGAAATATTCTAAGTAAAATACTTAATGGGGGAAATAAAGGGATACCATGGCTGTTCAGAAGAAAACAATGAAAAAAATGTAAGTGCATTCTAGTTTAATTCTGCAGCTGAGGGAAATACGGTACTGTAATTGAAAAACATTTGCTGCCCAAAAGATTGTCTGACATTACTGTGCTTACAAAATGTGAGTATTAAGCGTTCTTGGCATGGTGGGAAATGCAGTATCTTAGAAGTTCATCCAAATAATCAGAACTGCAGTCAGTAAGGCCTCATAAGTCAAGAGGCAAGTTTTCAATTGTACTAATGCCTACAAATGGCCATTATATTTTAGCACAGAGGTGTACACAAGTCTCGACTAATAGGCGTTCACCATCTAATGGCAAATAGGTGATGAAAGAAGACAGAGGCTCTGAGAAGGAGAATGAGGGGAAAAGATGTAATAGCTTTGTTAGGCTTTTTTTTTTATGGAAGGTGTCAGATGCACATTAGAAGTCAGGAACTTTTCATACCTTAAAGATGAGTAATTTAAAACTGGAAACAATGTAAAAAAAATTAAAATAAAGATTGGTTATTCATTAATCAAGGCAACACCCCCTTCACTTGCCCTGATTGGCACCACTGTAGATGAATAAAGAACTCATTCACACCATAATGATGCAAATGATCTCTTGTAAATTAAACATGCTGCTTTTTTGTAGTCGCTAGCATGTTGAAATGTAAGAAATATTTAAGCTTGAACAGACACTTAAAGTGTGGCTGCATTTTTAGTAAAGTATCATGGATTGCTTTTCTTTTGTAATGCAGCCAAATTTTGTTTCAAATTTTATTTAAAACAAAAGTGTAGAGTAAGTGGTAAAAATAATTAAAGATAGCCTTACTTGCATGTGGGTTAAATGCAGGGTTTTTGTGCCCAAAATAAACTTTCTGTAGATCCCTGTTCCTAAAGTGCGGTAAAAGACAGACGCACTGCAATTAATTTGTTCAGAAATTAGGAAACTCTGCTTATACTGTACATTATACAAACATGGCCAACATTTCCTTCCATTACCTTATCAAACAGCTGTTACTATTTTATTCCATATTTTGTTCAGTGCTCACTCTTGACATGGTAACCTTACAAATGCTACTACTGCCTTTTGTGTGCTGTCAGGATGTACAGTATTAAGTAGGATCTACGATCCACTTGCTAGGGGAAAGTGTCCATTAGGTTAATCTGAGCAGGGACAAACGGACCAAGGATGTTCAGTGGCATACAGTAGATATGAGAGATGTGTTGGGGTTGTAGAATCGATGTACTGTAGGTCAAGTTGGATTTCAGCAAAAATAAGTGAATACATTTTTTATTTTATTTTTTGACCATCATCCTATTGGGAAAGCGTATTACTCTCAAAACGGCAAATTCCCACCGCATTTTTTTTTTTTTTTTTTTTTTAAATATAACCATGGATCAGTTCTGCGGACCTTTTGGCACAAAAAGTATTGCGAGCAGCATGGATTGTAGCTTTAACAGCTCGTTTTAACAAATATTCTGTTTGCCCAAAGTATCACTTTCAGAACTGTTGAAGTGCTTACTTAATATTGCCCTGGGAGAACTATCACATTGTGTGCCTCTGTCCGTCATTGCATTCTCTTTTTCATAACACCCACATCTCTCCCCCACCCCGCCTGCATGTTAAAAACCCACAAACATAATTACCTAGCTTTTTAAATCTGACCCCGCTACTATCATAAACTGCTATAAAACATTGCACACCCTAGGGGGACCCCTGTGCTGCTTCATAGAACTCTAATGCTCTATTCCAGAGGTGGCCAACTCCAGTCCTCAAGATAGCCATCTGCACTGAAGCAGGGATAAGTGACTGAGCCACCTATGCTGAAACAGGGATATCCTGAAAACCTGACCTGGTGGTGGTCCTTGAAGACTGGAGTTGCCCACCCCTGATCTTTTCTAAACCCTAAAACACTAGAGCTAACAAGCAACTTCCAGTTGCTTTATACACTGGTGGGCCATTCCTGTTATACACTTAATAAAGGAGTTAATGCATATTAGCACTTTTTGTGCATATTAGGAGAAGGGACATTTTAACAATTTTACAGTACTTCTACTGTGAGCAGTGTAGAGTAGTTGTAAGTTTTGATATATTTTAATGGACCAACATGGAAGTTAATCATTAATAAAACAAATGTACTGTACAGAGCTTTCCAAACCTCACAAGCCCCTTCATCTTATAGTTGTCTTTAAAAGGGTATCACAAACCGTGACAAGTTTGCTATGCAATTGTAATTTTAAGGGGTTACAAAATGAATTCACTGGTAAACCATAGCTGCTAAATTCAACTTCTAATAACATATGATGCAATACAACCTACTTGACATATGTGAAGAATAAGACTCTGCAAAATCCCTTTGAGTGCTTGTGCTTGCAAAAAGCCATAATGCCGAGATGTAAAGCTTGACAAATAGATCCTGAAATGTGCAAATGTCATGTTGAATAGGATTTTGAAATAACATAATAACATTATAACATGTCGGCCCCCCTGCCCCATTCTATCCTGCCATCCTTGAAAAATGAAATGCTGCAGTGCACAGTAATACTAAGCATGACTACACTCTTTCAAAATTAGTGCAAATTGAAGTAACCTGTAACCTGCTGGTAGAGATGAGAGTAAGAGGAGGCATAGTAAAGTAAAAGTGTTTTTCATTTCTCTAAAAGGGGCACTTAGTGCTTCAGTGCTATCCCTGCAAATATTTTCAGTTTAATTTAGTGCCATATTGTTGTATTGAGCAAAAATAAATTGCTTTGTCCTTTCTAGTTGGTGCCTGGGTCACCCATTAATGTATTTTGCTCTATCATAGCAAATATATTGAGGGCTCAAGAACATCGTGTCCCTCTTATTTGTTTGTAAGCTAGGTTTGCAAGCCTGAAATGGCTTCAAATGTTCCTATAATTAATGTGTCCATTATCACGGATACATTGTTTTTGTGATTTCATTTCTTTCAGACTGTCCTGGTCAGAAATATTTTTTTACAGAATCCATTAAGTGACCCGATAACGTTTCATACTAGCTGCTTAGACAGCCAGGTTAATAACCTCCCCCCCCCCCCCCCCCACAAACTTACTTGTAAATTAAGGTAATGTAAAATATATGTGTAATGGTGTTTCCCCCACCCGGTGGGAGATTTGGCCATTACGGGTCGTGTGGTGCATGATACCTGCGGGTAACAGGTGGGCTGAGTCATCCGCCGATGGTAGTGGGGACACAGGACCAGGCTTCTGGGGTTCATACCCCACATATATCTTTAGCAGTGCAGCGCCTCCATCTGCCGTAGGCTCCAGGAACTGAAGGTGATCTCCTACGGTAGAACGTATTACCTCTCCCCTCAGTAAGGTCATGCACCAGGCAGGAGGTATATGCAAACAGGAACGGGGTTATTACTCTTCTGTACAGTTACAGGAACAAGGCAGGTTCTGCCCAATACAGTCTCTCAGCTATTCACTGGATGATGGTCCCTGGACTGTCACTACAGGCCAGGGGCACCAGCAGCCGTCCTAGCTCTTCCCTACCTCCCTAGCAGAGGCAGAGGGATGGTCTACACTCGCTCTCCCCCAAGGGGAAGAGGAATAGAGTAAGTCCAATGTGTGACCTGCCTTCCTCAAGTGGGGGAAGGCACTACTGAATTTAGGGTGGTACTGCCTTTAAGTACAGCCAGGAGGAGGGCACCAGGTCTGGCTCATGATTGGTCATGCCCAGGCCTGATGTCACCGCTTCCCGCGATCACTCAAATGCAGCTCCTCAGAGGGGGAAAACCCCATAACAACTACTGGCAACCTGATTGCACCAGGGTTTACTGCCAGCCCAAGAGCAGAATAGTAGCCATCAAGTGACCTGGCTACATATGGTACAAATGCTATTATTGCTTGCGAAAGGTTGAGATACCATTATTTTGATCTAAATCAAAAATTACACTACCATGTGGCCCTTCTACTTCTAAATGTTTTCTGATCTGGCCCCTTTGGAGAACTACTTGTGTAGTTGAACACAATGTCTGATGTACTTCAGTACAAGCACAGGGACAATGTAAGAATGAGATGAATAAGGATAATGTACACTGATGGCAACAGCAGTCATACTGTGAAAAACAAATATGTATTTTACTTTTAATTAGTTGATCCAAGATTTAGTTAAGTTATAGAGATAATCACTTTTTTCATCCTGATTACAGCAATATTCTTCTGTATGACTAACATACATGTTCTTCCTTTAAGGTGCTGTTATTTTGCTGGGAAGAACCAATATGTTTCGTTTTAATCATCCAAAAGAAGCTGCTAAATTGAGGGAAAAAAGGAAGGTAAGGCGAGGATTAATATTATTATACGGTTAGATGTTCTAAGCATTTGCATTGACCTCATTGCAAAAGTTTTTATGTTTATGAAGTTTGATTGAACTTACAGTAATGCCGGATCGGTAGACTCCCTCAAGGACAGCTAGTTTGTCCTTTCCATTTGTACTGATAATGGGCAATAGCAAATTCCAATAATCCTGCTTTAAGGCAAACTTATAAAGGCTTGAAAGCTTGTTTATAACAAGCATGTGAAATTCAGTCTAGGTCCGGATATTGGGTCGCGGCTGATTCGACACAACCAAATCTGCACCAGCATTTTGACTCAAGTGACCCCGCCACAGGGATCCTCTGCCGCTGGCCTCTTCGCCATGAATACAAACACTACCCTCTACCCTAAAAACTTTATATCCTTACCATAAACCCCTAAAGTTAACCCCCAACCATAACCGATAAAACCTCTAAAGTTAACCCTCTAGCCCTACCCTAACTACTGAAACCCCTTTAAGATAACCCCCTACCCTAAAACCTTCCTTATTGTAGAGTCGACTGGCGGCGCCGGGTCCCACTGCGTCCAAAAGCCGGCAGGGACTTCGTCGCAGCGCGACCAAATGTCCCATTTGCATAGAATTCAGTGTACTAACTAAACTACTGTCGCACCACTCAAGGGCAGCACAAGTCTGTGCTAATTATAGTATTTGCATATTACACCATTGCATGAACAATAGACATCAAAATGAGCGTGGATATCTTCTTAAACAGCTGTAGACCCAAATGGTTTAGTACTTTAGAACCTCCAGTTTAGATTTTACCTCATCTTTCCCATTAAGATATTCAGTAAAATATAGCATAAAAAGCCTGTTAGTATATGATTCGTTTGAAATTAGAATGAGCAACACATTAAATAATGTACAGTTTATAGCCAATAGCAATTGAAAGCAACACGAACAATATGAGCGTCTATTTACGAGGTGTCAACGCCCAGCTCGCGCACGTTTTTTCCAATGCAATTTTTTCTAAAGACACTGAAGGATGGATATTACACAGCATAGATTGTCCATAGTGACCAATGCTCCCTGAAACGTAGCTCAGTGGTTCTCAACTCTAGTCCTCAAGAACTCCCAACAGGTCAGGTTTAAGGATATCCCGACTCCATCACAGGTGGCTCTATCAGTCTTCGACTGAGCCACTGATTGAGCCACCTGTGCTAAAGCAGGGATATCCTTAAAACTGGACTGGAGTTGAGATTTAGCTGATATATGTTCTTGTAACCTAAAGTAAAACAACGGAAAATGAAGATATCGCCCTCATTTCCATTGCAAATCCTCTTGATACAAGCGCTTGTGTACTGTCCAACATAAGTGTTCGTAGAACGTTAATATGCTCTCATTCCTAGGCATTCTAATCCTTCAGTACCTCCCATTTTATACTTCCGTCTGAGAGCATTACACAATGGTGCTTAAAATTAAAAGCGTCTCCGAAAAAATAAACCATTATTGAGAATATTAATAAACACTAAATTAGTTGGTGTAACTCTGATGGGATGCCTTATTATAGAATGTATCATCAACATTTTAACCACTGGATAGCAGAGCGAAATCCCCGTTCACTTATGTAACTGTATTTGTATCCATGTATTATTTGTCATCTTAACTCTATGCCCAGGGCATAAGAAAACGAGAGGTTACTCTAAATGTATTACTTCCTGGTAAAATATTTTATAAATAAATACATTTACTTGTATAGGTGTCTGTGCATGAAAGCAGTAACTAAATAATGATAATCACGCTGTTTATTTTTAATGCTTTTGCATCTGTTGCCTTCCTGTTCTGCAGAGTGGCCTGCTTTCCTCTTTTAGTTTATCTATGACGGACCTGTCAAAATCTTGTGAAAACCTTTCAGCTGTAATGCTTTACAACCCAGGGTAAGAACGATTCTACTTCCATTTGTTCCTGTTTTGTTTTATTAGGCTGTATACAACATAGGTTAAACTGCTAATGCTGTACATTGAGTTCACAGACTTATATTTGATGCTGCACGCATAAGTCATGTACGACTTGATAGCTGGGGTGCACGCAATGAAATGTGTGGCAAATACTAGCTCCTGCAGCCACCACGATACTTTAACATACAATTATATCAGAAAGCTAATGATATATTCTGTTGGAGACAGCTTTCATCAGATATTCGCAGTGTCCTTAATAACCTAAGCTGGAAAGCAGCCGATCGCACTTCCATCGGGCACAAACTGCCATACAAGATAGTTTTTGGATAATCGCGGTGCGATCAGCTGCTTTTGGAGCTTAGTTACGAACATGCCGCACATGTTTAAGTCAAATATTGTACAACCTTTCTCATAACTGTTTGTTTTCTGTGCCAATTCTTTTTCAATTTTGAATCTTTTTTTTGCAAAATATGATACAAACACAATTTGAAAACCTATGCTAGGGGTGGGCAACTCCAGAACTCAAGGGCCCCCAACAGGTTAGGTTTTCAGGATATCCCTGCTTCAGCACAGGTGGTGAAGTCTTCAATTGAGCCACCTATGCTGGACCAGGGATATCCTGAAAGCCTGACCTGTTGGTGGCCTTTGAGGACTGGCGTTGCCCACCCCTGGCCTATTTTTTTAAAAGAAAGTATTATAAGCCTATGCCTTATTTTGTTGGTTTCAAAGCCGTGCTAAAATCACTGTTCAGATTCAGTCCTTGTCATTTAATCACAATACTATACCGCTGCATAATCCATCAGTTACATTTTTGGCGCCTTGTGACTACAAAAGCAATTTTGAAGATGCATGTCACCCATTATTCAAGCTCACATTTAAAGGTAAAACTGGAATACATTATATTGCTCATGAAAAGCGTATAAGTCAGAAAGTCGTGTGTGGTATCGGAAGTGACCACATATTTTGTTTGGTACATGTTTGTTTATTTTTTCTACTGTTGTTAATTAGTTATACTGTAGGCTACTTGCCTGATATGGATTTCACCTGTTCACCTGCCAATAATGGCTATTGTGTTACGGTAGCTATGCGGGTAAACTGGTCTTGTTTTACTTGTTTCTTCATTAGAATGACATAGGACAGTCTTGGAAAGCATTACAATAAATATCTTGCTTCCAACTGCGTATTTTGATTATACTCCCTTGTTAAAGCAGCAGTCGCACAGGTCAGGAGTTTAGTTTTAATACCTGAACTGGTGGTCCCTCAAAGCTAACCCATGGCCCATTGACCTGCATAGATGTATGTATAAAGGCGAGAAAAAGTTTGTGAACCCAGATGATAATTATGGAAATGCTATAGTTTTGACATGATCACCTTCTTGAATCAAAACGAGTCTTTTCTTAAATATCCAATAGGGTTTATATTAACCAATTCTATATACAGTATTTTGTGTATTTTGAAACGATGTATGAATTAGACAAACAATGAGTAATTAAGAGTCAGGGTTTGTAAAAGTAAGTAAAACCCTGGTTTTATCAGCTAAATTAAAGGGGATTATTAGGGCGATAAAAACTTGATCTTTGGCAAAAACTAAACACTGCGTTCGATCAGAAGAACCTCACCCCAACCGTCAAGCATGGTGGTAGGAGTCTGATGGTTTGGGTATGCCTCAGGACCTGGACGGCTTGCCATCATTGACACAACCATGAATTCTGCATTGCTATCAGAAGATTCTAGGGCAGAATGTCGGGCCATCTGTCTGTGAGCTGAAGCGAAAGTGGGTCATGAGTTGAAGTAGTTCTGTAAGGAGGAATGAGCCAAAATTCCTCAAATCCGATGTGAGACTAACCAGCAGTTACAGGAAACGCTTAGTTGAAGTCATTGCTGCTCAAGGGGGTGCCACCATGTACTGAATCTGAAGGATCACATACTTTATCACACATGGATATTGAATGTTGAATAATTTGTGGATAAATAAATGTTGAAAAAGTATCATGTTTTTGTGTAATTTCTTTGATCGGGTTATATTCATCTATTATTAGGACTTAGATTAAGATCTAATAACATTTTAGGTTTGAAATGTGAAAATCCTAATGGGTTCACAAACTTTTTGTATGTATATCTTTTTATATAGCGCCATCCAGGTACTTTATACCTTTTATGTACTTTATAATACACGTGGCATACAATAGTATTATAATAATGGGAATAAGCGCTTCAGACAAAACAATAGGAAAAGGTGTTCCTAACCCGAAGAGTTTACAATCTAAGTGGTAAGTGGTTAGAACTTACAGAGACAGTAGGAGGGCGTTCTTGTAAGTGCGTCTGCTAGGAGCCCAGGTCAGTGCATATGAGATGTATAGCATTGGCCAGCGGTGTTACCCATATGCTTCATTAAAAGGTGTGTTTTAACAAAGGTCTTAAAGGTGGAAAGAGAGGGCGCCAGGTGGATATTGAAGTAAAAGGCAGTACAGATGTATGGGGTAGTGAGTGAAAGGTTTTAGGTGGGAGAGGGCTTAAAATACAAAAGGGGTATACAGAAGACATTTGCGAGTAGAACGTATGAGTTATGCAGGTGTATTTTGAGAAATTAGGGCTGAGATATAAGGGGAGGCAGAAGTGTATAATCTTAAAAAAGAGGAGGAGGATTCTATAATTACAGCTGATCCCCGTTATAACGTGGTGGTCGGGGGCCACACAATCCGACCGCGTTATAACCGGGGTTGTGCTATTTTTTTTTTAAAAATGGCCGCCGCGCGCCCGATTGGAGGGAGGAGGCAGGAGTGAGGCGCCGGCAGCCCCAGCACTTCCCCCAGCAGCCCGATCCACACCCCGATCCATACCCCGATCGCCCCCAGCACTTCCCCACCACGATCCCCCCAGCAGCCCCAGCACTTCCCCGAGCAGCCCAAACCCACCACGATACCCCCAGCAGCCCGATCCCCCCAGCAATACTGTAGAAATCCTCCCGATGGAGGTCTAGACGCCGCACAGCCGTAGCAGAAGGATAAAAGAAGGCTGATGTAGTGAATAAAAAGAACTTTATTGGCACAGTGTGCAAACGGATCCTCTGACGCGTTTCAGCCTGTCAAAGGCCTGACAGGCTGAAACGCGTCAGAGGATCCGTTTGCACACTGTGCCAATAAAGTTCTTTTTATTCACTACATCAGCCTTCTTTTATCCTTCTGCTACGGCTGTGCGGCGTCTAGACCTCCATCGGGAGGATTTCTACAGTATTGCTGACTGCCGTCAGCACGCCGGGCTGTTGCTGGTATCCCGCTGTGTCTCTGCTGAAACCCGGAAGTCCCGACACTGCCGTCGGTCACGTGACCACCCACCACGACGGAGCGGGTGCAGGGTTGGTGGCTAGAAGAGGTGTCAGTTGGTTGTGGCACTACGGCGCCACACTGATGCAGTATCTGCTATCATACAGAGGAGTCTTTACAGCAGGATCGGCGGTTTTGCAAAAGAGAGGAGGACCTGGTAGTTACGGTGCCACCAACCCCATTCGTGAGTGAGTTATTTTTGTCTCAAACTATATTGGTGCTTGTTAGAAGCCAGTTGCTGGGAAAGACTGTATACATATATACTCACTTTGCTTGGGGTTTACCTTAACCAGTGTCCCAAGATTACATTGGCAATACCATTCAGCAGCATTGTGGTTTTTCTGAGCGCCTGGTGGGTTAACCGTGGTTCACCCGTTCTACACGATCCCCACAGCAGCCCCAGCACTTCCCCCAGCAGCCCCACCGCACTTCCCCCAGCAGCCCCACCACAATGTCCCAGCACTTTCCCCAGCACTTCCCCCAGCAGCCCCACCACAATGTCCCAGCACTTTCCCCAGCACTTCCCCCAGCAGCCCCACCACAATGCCCCAGCACTTTCCCCAGCAGCCCCACCACGATCCCCAAGCATATTGGGGAGAGGGAGAAGGCAGGAGTGAGGCGCCAGCAGCCCCACCATGATCCCTAGCACCACCAGAGGTAGGGGGGGGGGGTGTATTATGTATGTGTGTGTATGTGTAAAGTTTGGCAATTTTTTTTTTTAATTAAATATTCGGGGTCCACGCTCACATCGCGTTATATGCGGATCTGCGTTATAGCGCATCGCGCTACAACGGGATTGAGCTGTAGTACGGGATTTTAGATGGAGTGATGAGAGGGATTAGAGCAGGAGAGATGCTGAGACAGATTTAGGAGAGAGTAAAGGGAATCTAGCCGCAGCGTTTAAGATAGATTGTAGGGGTTACAGGGGAGAGGCAGGAAGGCCGGACAGTAGAAGGTTTCAATAGTCAAGCCGGGAGAGAATGAGGGCCTGTGTCAGAGTTTTAGCAGTAGAGCAACAGAGGACAGGATAACCGAGCAGGTTTGTTCACCTGCAAAATACTTTCCCAGGGCTCACTCTATGGACCAATGGAAAGTTGCATGTCTTTGGGAGATTAGTGACACCACGGTCAAATTTGTATTTAATTTTTTTTAAGTAAAAATGGCACCATTTAAAAAAAAAATTTTTTTTCTTAAATCTATTTGGCACAAATAATTTTTCTGTGGCAGTTACATTTATTCCTTCAATTATACCTTTGCCAACAACTCTTTGACATTATAGTGATGTAAAAAGGTCTGAATAATCATAGATGGTGTATCTGGCATACCAGTATACTGTATATACAAAACATAATTAAAACATTTTCTGACTCACGATTGCCGTCTGTATTATGCTTCTTTGCAGCTTTATGTTTTCCTGAATCGTGGGAAGAGAAGATTCATCAACTGCGACTCTAAATTCCATAGTAAAAAACGACTTAAAACAAAGACCTCATCGCAGTTATCGGTTTACACACATAGGCTGCAGCTCTTTTTATCATCATGATGGCTGAAACGATGATGCTTTGCAAACTACTACTTAAAAAATTGAGATTTATTAGTTCCACTAATAGTAACTGGTTTCGGCGTCTCTGCCATGCCTTTCTCAAGGAGAATTGTGGCAACACACCATGTCTTGTATTTAAAGGCTCCAAATTATCTGCACCGGTTATTTAAAGATATATCAGCTTATTATACTAAATATCCTATTACAGGCCTGCACAACATACGGCCAACATACTGCACAACAGCTGGCCTCTCTGTGCGGCCCGCGATGACTCCGGCCGGGCGCCAGTTAATGAAATAATAAATAAAAAAAGTTTGAAAAAAATGGCCGCGATTCCCCGCGGTCCCCGCTCCCAACGTGGGACGGAGGGGGAAGTAACGAGCAAGCTCCTCTGCGGCCGCTCCCCCCCCCCCCCCTGCTCCCAACGTGGGACGGAGGGGGAAGTAACAGCCAGCTCCTCCTGCGGCCTGCTTCCCACCGCTTCCCTCCGCGGCCAGCTTCCCGCGTCCCCCCGACCTCACCTCCCGTGGCCCCACCCGCGCCCCCAAGCCCAACTCCCGCAGGGATATCGGGCAGAAGGGGAAAGCGTCTGGCGGCAAGCTGCACCCACCCGGTCAAGGTAAGTCACTGTCACCCTGTCACCCAGTCACACTCTCCCACCCAGTCACTGTCACCCAGTCACTCTCTCCCACTCAGTCACTGTCACCATGTCACTGTCACCCACCCAGTCACTGTCACCCACCCAGTCACTGTCACCCACCCAGTCACTGTCACACTGTCTCTGTCACCCAGTCACTGTCACCCAGTCACTGTCACCCAGTCACTGTCACCCAGTCACTGTCACCCAGTCACTGTCTACTCACCCACCCACCCAGTCACTGTCACACACCCAGTCACTGTCACACTGTCACTGTCACCCAGTCACTGTCATCCACCCTGTCACTGTCACCCAGTCACTGTCACTGTCACCCAGTCACTGTCACCCAGTCACTGTCACCCAGTCACTGTCACCCAGTCACTGTCACCCAGTCACTGTCACCCAGTCACTGTCTACTCACCCACTGTCTACTCACCCACTGTCTACTCACCCACCCACCCAGTCACTGTCACCCAGTCACTGTCACCCAGTCTCTGTCACCCAGTCACTGTCTCTGTCACCCAGTCACTGTCTCTGTCACCCAGTCACTGTCTCTGTCACCCAGTCACTGTCTCTGTCACCCAGTCACTGTCTCTGTCACCCAGTCACTGTCTCTGTCACCCAGTCACTGTCTCTGTCACCCAGTCACTGTCTCTGTCACCCAGTCACTGTCTCTGTCACCCAGTCACTGTCTCTGTCACCCAGTCACTGTCACTGTCACCCAGTCACTGTCACTGTCACCCAGTCACTGTCACCCAGTCACTGTCACTGTCACCCAGTCACTGTCACTGTCACCCAGTCACTGTCACCCAGTCACTGTCACCCAGTCACTGTCACCCAGTCACTGTCACCCAGTCACTGTCACCCAGTCACTGTCACCCAGTCACTGTCACCCAGTCACTGTCACCCAGTCACTGTCACCCAGTCACTGTCACCCAGTCACTGTCTACTCACCCACCCACCCAGTCACTGTCTACTCACCCACCCACCCAGTCACTGTCTACTCACCCACCCACCCAGTCACTGTCTACTCACCCACCCACCCAGTCACTGTCTACTCACCCACCCACCCAGTCACTGTCTACTCACCCACCCACCGCCACCCATTCACCCACCCACCGCCATTCACCCACCCACCCACCGCCATTCAACCCCATTCACCCACCCACCGCCATTTACCGTCATTCACCCACCCACCGTCATTCACCCACCCACAGTCATTCACCCACCCACTCACCGTCATTCACCCACCCACTCACCGTCATTCACCCACCCACTCAGTCATTCACCCACCCACTCAGTCATTCACCCACCCACTCAGTCATTCACCCACCCACTCACAGTCATTCACCCACCCACTCACCCACCCAGGAAGGCAGGCAGTCACATGCCTTTTGTTGAAAATATAAAAAATAAACAGGTTGCATTGTAATGTTTTTTTCTGTATCACAATAAGAAAACGGTTAAATAAAAATTGCACGCTAAAAGATATTTTTTTGTGGTAGGTGCGCTATGGGTTCAGAGGGGGGGGGGAGTGCGCTATGGGTTCAGGGGGTTTGGGGGGGCCTGCTCCTTTCATTTGTCCCGGGCCCCATGATTTCTGTTGACGGCCCTGTGGGTGATGTGCGGTGCAGGGGGGGAGAGGGTAATGGGTGATGTGAGGTGCAGGGGGGGGGGGGTGATGGGTGATTGGAGGTGCAGGGGGGGTCATTGGAGGTGCAAGGGGGGTGATTTGAAGTGCATGGGGGGTGATTTGAAGTGCATGGGGGGTGATTTGAGGTGCATGGGGGGTGATTTGAGGTGCATGGGGGGTGATTGGAGGTGCAAGGGGGGTGATTGGAGGTGCAAGGGGGGTGATTGGAGGTGCAAGGGGGGTGATTGGAGGTGCAAGGGGGGTGATTGGAGGTGCAAGGGGGGTGATTGGAGGTGCAAGGGGGGTGATTGGAGGTGCAAGGGGGGTGATTTGAGGTGCAAGGGGGGTCATTGGGGGTGCATGGGGGGTGATTTGAGGTGCATGGGGGGTGATTTGAGGTGCATGGTGGGTGATTTGAGGTGCATGGTGGGTGATTTGAGGTGCATGGTGGGTGATTTGAGGTGCATGGTGGGTGATTTGAGGTGCATGGTGGGTGATTTGAGGTGCATGGTGGGTGATTTGAGGTGCATGGTGGGTGATTTGAGGTGCATGGTGGGTGATTTGAGGTGCATGGTGGGTGATTTGAGGTGCATGGTGGGTGATGTGAGGTGCAAGGGGGGAGAGTGATGTGAGGTGCAAGGGGGGAGAGTGATGTGAGGTGCAAGGGGGGAGAGTGATGTGAGGTGCAAGGGGGGAGAGCGATGTGAGGTGCAGGGGGTAGAGCGATGTGAGGTGCAGGGGGTAGAGCGATGTGAGGTGCAAGGCGGTAGAGCGATGTGAGGTGCAAGGCGGTAGAGCGATGTGATGTGCAGGGGGGGTGTGATGTGTGTGCTGTGCAGGGGGGTATTGTGTGTTTGATGTGGAGGGGGAGTATTATGTGTGTGGGTGAGGGGGAGAGATGGGGGTATGAGAGATAGATGGGGAGTATCGCAAAGGTTGATAGTGAGGGGTTCTGGGGGAGATGAGGATGATGAGGGGTGCTGGGGGAGATATGAGGATGATGATGATGATGATGAGGTGCTGGAGGAGAGGTGATGATGGTGATTATGATGATGATGATGATGATGATTTTACCCGTGCGGCCCAATTTTTTTTTCCTTGGAGCAGTTCGGCCCTTCTCACTTTACGAGTTGTGCAGGCCTGTCCTGTTATAACAGCATAGAGTATATGCATATATAGCTTAGTACAACATACGGATCTATCAGAAAACCCTCACAATTCTCCTTGAGAAAGGCGTGGCACAGACGCTGAAACCGGTTACTATTTGTGGAGCTAATAAAGCAGCATTGTTTAAGCAGCAGTTTGCGAAGCATCATCTATTCAGGCATCATGATGAAAAGAGCTGCAGCCTGTGTGTGTATAACCTGCGATGAGATCTTTTCAGTCTTTTTTTATTATGGTATTTAGTGTCGCAGTTGATAAATTATATAGACATAAGCGTAACATATAATGTTGTGAACGCCCAAAATCTTCTCATCCCACAATACATTAAAACATGAAGCAGCAAAGAAGCATAATACAGACGTTCTTCATGTGAGTACAAGATGTTTTTATTACTTTTCGTGCATACAGCAGCAACTGCCGGTTGTAGACCGCTTACCTTGAGAATTCTGCACTAAAACCAGTCCAATGCTGCAAGATTTCTGCAGTCAGACTAATCGCCCATCGGATTTACACAGCGGGGGTCCCTGTATTTGGATAGGACTCACGCTGTGTGAATCCTACCAGGCTGCGAGTCCCTTCAAAAGCATGGACCCCTGCTGTGTTAATCCGATGGGCCATTACAGCCTTCTGTGGACCATCTCACGAGTTACTGCGAGATGGTCACAGATTTTCCTTGGCAAGCAGTCTAAAACTGGCAGTTGCATCTGTATTTGCCAGGTCCCCATCTATAATCATCCAGATTATGATCCTTTTTGTAGTTTTTTTTTGTTAAAAAAAAAAAATCTCAGGAACTGGGCCCTTAATGTCGCAGGATCATGGATCAGCTGCGGGGGACCTTTTTGGTCCAAGCTTTAATTAATAATGAAGGGGAGTTGATGCTTGAAAACTCGGTCACTGTTAAACGTCTACTGGGAATTTTGTCCGAAAACAGCCCAAACGGCCTCTTTGGCATACATTGGCTTACCTTGTTATGCTGGGGTACCGCAGCTGGTTGCCCATCCTGACTTACCTTATTGCTGCAATAACAAAATATATTGATTGAAAGAAGACTCTTTTGATATTGGCCTGTAGGCTTCTACATGTTCCTATTACATGTATCAATAGAAATGCACAATCAACATAGTTTAGCAATTCCCTAGCCTCATATGAGCATTTGGCAGGACTTTATAAAGTACTACTCAAAATACTACTATTTGAATGGTTCCCTAAAACAGGGGTGGCAACTCCGGTCCTCAAGGGCCGCCAACAGATCAGGTTTTCAGGATATCCCTGTTTCCGCACAGGTGGTCAGTCTTTGACTTAGTCACTGGTTGAGCCACCTGTGCTGAAGTAAGGATATCCTGAAAACCTGACCTGTTGGCCCTTGAGGACTGGAGTTGCCCACCCCTGCACTGAAACCTATACCTACAGGTGTCTAAAGAGAGTTGGGTAAGCAATGGAGTACCACATAATCCAATAGTGGTGATGTTGCTCAGTAAAGTCTTTAGTAATTACATTATTGATGGAACAGAAGGAATAATCTATATTTCCTGATCACCCTGGCAGTGGGCACCTTTGGATTAATCCCTTCTCACTCTAGGTAGGACAGGAAATAGACTTTTGCAGGTAGGCCATATAAGGCCCCTCCCTCTACCGGCACCTTAGTCTTTTTCCTGTCTTCACAGCTAGGAGTAGGATTTTTTATTTTCTAAAGGGACTCACCTACTGCACCTTGTGCAGATATCCAGGGACCTCAGCCTCTCTGCCCTGAAGCTCCGGTCGACGCGCCCATGCGGTGGCAAGACGGAGACCCCTAAGAGTCGGGGGAGCCCCGGAAACCCAGTACATTCGTGGGGTGGGGAGCAGCTGCAGCCGCGGGCCGTGGAGGCTTACATGCGAAGGAAGCCCCATTACCAGACAAAGGGAGGGGGAGCATAGCAGCTGCAGCTGAGAGCCCCGTGAAGGCTCAGACTCACCGCATTAGCGTCTGGTACGCTGCGGTAAAAGAAACCCCCCAGGAGCCCGGTACATCGCAGAGGGGGGAGCAGCCACAGCTGCGAGCCGTAAAAAAGGCTCAGATTGACCGCGCTAGCGTCAGGAACGCTGCGGTAGAGGGGACAGTGCACAGGAGTGCGCGCGTCACGTTCCGGCCGGCAGATGCGTGCCCAGACATGCGGGCCATGCACGAGCACTGTGGTGACGTCATAGGAGCGACGGACACACTGTGTGTATGTGTGAATGAAAAACGGCAGCATGGAACGCTCAGCAGGGAGAAGCCAAGTGCTGGAAATTGATTCGAAAATGGAGACACCTAAAAGTTCAGTTCCCAAGACTAGGTGAGTCCTTCGTTTTAGTTCTACATGGGAAAGAGAGATGGGCTATATACATTAGGGTGTATATTTAGTATTTATTTTGTTTTTATAAAATAGTTCGGTGGTTACCCTCCCAGAAGCAGAAACTTCAAAGGGTACGGGGGAATCCCTGCAACATAAAAGGAAGGTTGCTAAGAAAACTAAATGGTGCGTAGCTTGCGAGAAACCAGCCCTAATAGGGAAGAAATTGTGTGAAGATTGTCTTAAGGCAGCTGCAGGAGATTCCAACGAACAAATGGGCACTTTCCGTGTATTGATGAAGGAGGCAGTTAAACAGAGTGTTGATGCGGCAGTTCAGCAAGCAGTTAACCCTGCGCAAAAAAGATCTAGATCCCAAACCAGTCTGGATAAGGGCAAAGGTTTTTCATCAGATGAGTCTGACATTAATTGTTTTCAAGTATCAGAGGGTGAAATGGATTCATCAGATCAGGATATTCAGGAAGAGGAATCTGAATTTGATGTAGAAATGGTGGATCCACTCATCAAGACCATGAGACAGGCATTGGAATAAGTAGATATTGAGGAGTTAACCCACAAGAAAGATAAACTTTTTGGGGCAAGACAAAGAAAAAGTAGAGTCTTTCCTATTCATCAAGTAATTAAAGACCTCATTCAAGTGGAGTTGGTGCGACCAGACGCCAGAGTATTTACGCCTAAAAGGTTTGGGAAGATGTATCCATTCCCACAAGAGGAGGTAACATTTTGGGATGTTAGCCCAAAGGTGGATACTGCTATATCCAGAATAGTAAAAAAGACCACAATCCCAATAGAAGAGGCTGCATCATTAAAGAACACTATGGATAGGAAGATGGATTACGTATTGAAAAAAGCATACGTTACAGCAGGAACATCCTACAAACCAGCCATAGCAACAACGTCAGCAGCAAGGGCTATGTGAGTATGGATTGCCAAAATAGAAGAAGCAATAGACAAGGGTGTAAAAAGATGTGCTATTCTTAAGGCACTGTCTGAAGTAAAGTGGGCAACAGACTACATAGCAGAAGCCTCTTTGGATGCGGTAAAATTTGCAGCTAAATCTATGGCTATAGCGGTATCAGCAAGAAGGGCTTTATGGCTCAGACAGTGGATAGCTGACACAGCATCAAAGAACAGCTTATGTGGATTACCATTTGAAGGTGAATTCCTCTTCGGCAACAAACAAGCATCAGGAGGTAAGAGCACTTTTTTGCCTCAGGAAAACAGGACCAGAAGATTTGGTTTCTAACAGGCTAATAGAAACCAGTATAAGGAAGCAAAGGCATATAGACCTGGCAGGTCGTTTCCAAGACAAACAACATGGAGGGGCGTCCAGAACCGGCTTTTTCGTAGCGCCAGAGGAAGAGGATCATTTGCAAAGAACAAATTCACATGGGCCCAGCAGTTGCCAGTAGGAGGGCGACTGAAGCAGTTTTCTGCAACATGGGCCCAAACAATACAGGACAATTGGGTATTAGAAACCATTCGTCAGGGGAACAGCATAGAATTCAAAGAGATACCAAGAAGACATATGGGCCTAATAACATGGATACAGTCCAAGGGAAAAATAAGGCAAATGATTTCGGCTTTAAAGAAGTTATTACAAGCGGAAGTAATAAAGAAGGTACCTCAGGAAGACAGAGGAAGTGGAATTTATTCCAGAATATTTCTAGTAAAGAAACCTACAGGGGATTACAGAGCAATTGGAGACCTAAAAAAGGTAAATTCATTCTTGAAAATAAGAAAATTCAAGATGGTATCGTTGAACCTGATTATTCAAGAAGTACAACCAGGAGACTGGATGGTGGCAATAGACTTAAAAGACGCTTATCTACATGTGCCCATAGCAAAGGGACACCAAAGATTTCTAAGGTTTGCAGTAAATCAAGATCATTATCAGTACACAGCACTGCCATTTGGTCTGGCGACTTCCCCAAGGATGTTTACAAAAGTTCTAGCCCCTCTAGTGGCAGAAATGAGAAAAAGAGGGGTAGAAATATACCATACCTGGACGACATCCTGGTAAAATCAAAAAGTCGGGAGAAACTACAACAAGACGAGAAGATGGTCATAACCTTCCTGGAACAGCACGGTTGGTTAATAAACAGAGACAAGTCATCTCATACCCACTCAACTGTTAAGATTTCTGGGGGTAGAATTCGATACGGCAAAAGGAGAAGTGAGACTGCCAGACGCAAAGAGGCAAGACATAGCCATGCAAACAAAGAAGCTCAGGAAAACTGCCAGAACTTCAGCAGAAGAATGCATGAAGCTTCTAGGAAAATTCGCTTCAACATTAAGCGTCACAAAATGGGCAGCACTACATATGAGACCATTACAATTTTTTTTTGCAACAATGGAACGGGAATCACAAAAACACAAGACAAAGGATCTTGTTACACCCACACACAAAGCAGGAATTAAAGTGGCGGGAAGATACCCGAAACCTGGGAAAAGGACAAACACTACACCCAGTACAGTGGGAAAGAATTACAACAGAAGCGAGCAACGCAGGTTGGGGTGCCCAAATGGGAGAAACATTGGTGCAAGGAACCTGGACAAACCAGGAAAAGCATCTTCCATCAAATCTGCTGGAACTAAAAGCAGTACAAAGGGCCCTAGAAGCTTTCCAAGACCAAATAAATGGTGGCTATATAAAGATAGAATCAGACAACACAGTTGTCAAGTATATAGCCAAACAAGGAGGAACCAGGAGCAGAAAGCTGATGAACCTCACAGCAGAAATCCTCTATTGGGCAGAGCGCCACTTGTCGGATATTACAGCCATACATATCCTAGGTCTGGAAAATGTCACAGCAGACTTTCTAAGTCGCAACATCATACACCCAGGAGAATGGGCATTAGACCCACAGGTGTTTCAAGAACTGGTAGAGCGATGGGGTCAGCCAGACATAGATCTCATGGCGACACATCAGAACCGCAAGGTAAAGAACTACTGTGCAAGACAGTTTCATCCAAGCGCAAAAAGTACAGATGCTCTCAGTTTCAAATGGGACTTCAAGTTGGCATACCTGTTCCCTCCAATTCCCCTAATTCCGAAAGCAATCAGGAAAATCAGGGAAGACCAAGCACACGTGATATTTGTAGCATCATACTGGCCAAGAAGGCTTTGGTTCACACACTTGGTAAATATGGCACTAGATACACCATGGCACATACCAGATCGCAAAGGACTGATGCGACAGGGGCCAATATGTCATCCGAACGCCAAACAATGGGCCTTAACGGCATGGCGATTGAGCGGGAAACATTGAGACTGAAGGGTTGTTGAGACAAAACAATCCAGACCCTTTTACACGCAAGAAAAGGATCCACATCAAAAGTATACCATAGAATCTGGCTTTGCTTTCGCGATTGGTGTGAAAAAGAAAAACAACATTTCCTTTCACCTAAATTGTGTCAATAGTAGAGTTCCTGCAAAAGGGATTTGAGAAAGGTCTCAGTCTTAGCTCATTGAAAGTACAGGTATCTGCACGATCAGCCTTATTGGAAAGAAATCTGGCAATGGAAAGATTAATCATCAGGTTCTTGCAGGCAGTTAAAAGATTAAGACCTCAAATCAAGAACAGAGTACCTACATGGGACTTGTCTCTAGTATTGGATGTACTAACGGCAGCTCCGTTTGAACCTATACAGGAGATAGGCTTAAGATGGTTATCATGGAAGATGGCGTTTTTGATCGCAATCACCTCAGCAAGGAGAGTGGGAGAACTACAGGCTCTATCAGCCAAGGAACCATTCCTAGTCATACATCAAGACAAGGCAGTTCTTAGACCAGTGCATCAATTCCTGCCAAAGGTTGTATCGCAGTTCCATATGAATCAGGAAATTGTGATTCTGTCATTCTGTCCAGAACCAAAGAATAAGAAAGAAGAAAGACTACACAAATTAGAAGTGGTAAGATGCCTAAAAGTGTACATGGAAAGAATGCGAGATATCAGAAAGTCAGACAGACTATTCATCATACCAGAGGGACCAAAGAAAGGTCAAGCAGCATCAAAGACAACAATTTCTCAGTGGATAGTGTCTTGTATTAAAAAAGCTTATGAAAGCAAAGGACAAGATAAACCTTTGAACATTAAAGCTCATTCTACAAGGGCCATGTCTACATCATGGGCATTTAAAGCCCAGGCTACACTAGGACAGATATGCAAAGCGGCAGTCTGGTCCTCATTCAATACATTCTTGAAATACTACAGACTAGACGTATAATCATCAGCTGACGCATGCTTTGGACGTAGAGTGTTACAATCTGTAGTGAAATAAAGTGTAAAGTGTATTAATAAGATCAAACTGATAAAGGCATTAACTGGTGGTGTTTATTTCTTATGTATCCCTCCCTAAAATTGTCACTGCTTGGGTATGTCCCAAAGGTGCCCACTGCCAGGGTGATCAGGAAAGGAGAAATTTTAAAACAACTTACCGTAATTTTCTTTTCCTGGAACCATGGCAGTGGGGACATAGTTACCCTCCCTATGAATGTCTAATGCCTATCAGTTATATTTTTCAGCTATGGAAGAATCATAAGACTAAGGTGCAGGTAGAGGGAGGGGCCTTATATGGCCTACCTGCAAAAGTCTATTTCCTGTCCTACCTAGAGTGAGAAGGGATTAACCCAAAGGTGCCCACTGCCATGGTTCCAGGAAAAGAAAATTACGGTAAGTTGTTTTAAATTTTCTCCTTTTTTGCAGGGGCATCTATAGCAAGGTTCACACTCCAGGAAATGTAAACAAATTGAGGACTCCTCAATGTAAACTAGAAGGATAGTCCAGAGCATGGCAACTATAATTTGATTCTAAGGAGGGCAATGTTATTCACTTTCCACAAAAACCTACAGTATGGACAGTATTTATGATCTTTAGTAAAATATTGTAAGCTATCGCAATTGAAAAAGGGTTATCTGATGGCTTAAAAGTAGACGAGCAGTGTTTGTAAGAGTGAATGCACCCTAAAGAAATAACTTGTTGATCCATCCACCTGGAAGGAAGAAATGAAGTTGCTTTTATCAAGCTCTACTTTGGCAGAAAAATAAATCTCTACAAGATCTATAGCAGCGAACATCCCAGTGAAAAGCCAAGAGCGTCCAAAAGTATATGAATAAATATTTTCAAGTGAGAGTTACAGGCTGTGTGTAATATGTCACGACAGCTACAGGGAACAAACAGATCAATCTAAGACATGCAGTAGAAAAGCTAATGCATTAATGCAGAAGAGAAAAGACTCGCGTTTATATTCTCAGTGAATATGTTTTATGCAATGCCGTTAAAGTTAGGGTGGTTGTAGTCAGTTTGGGGTAGTAGTAAAATATTTGAGAAACTATTCATTATGATATTAGTTAAAAATGAATTTATAATCACTTTTGGTTTGGAACTGTACAATTCCTACATAGGGAACACTTTATGGCCAATTGGCAGGAATTACCCAGTGTGGAGCATTTTTTTTTTTTGGTTTAAATGTAATCTAAATTTGAGATGTCTTCTGATCTATTGTTGTACAAGTCTTTATTTCAGGAGTCCCATTGTTGACAACCTAATTAGAATTTTCTGGTAATTTTTTTTTTTTTTTTTGAAACTTTGGTTTTATTGGGTGCATTCAAACATACATGTTATCACTTCCCATTGGCTTCTATAATATCACCCTTACTTTTTTATTTTTAACAATCGACCAAAAACTAGACGTACTAGACTCACAGGACAAACACGGGGATCTGGAAACAGGGTAGACCAGGTGGGGGGGGGGGGGGGGGTGGTGCAATAAAGACTTTCTTGCAGAAGCGGCACCGGCTTCGAGTTTTCCCAGTTCTCCTGTTGGATGTGCTCCTCAGCGAGGATGTCGTGGGGTTATGTGTACACGCCTCTCTGCCTAGCGCCCTGTGGCTCCATGTGGTCTATCTCTGTCCCCCATTGTGGATGCTGATTGGCGTTTTCACGCCCTCTCCCCATGCTATACTGTCAATCTGCCGTCATGGATCCCTTTCGTTACCGGAGAGCGCCTTTCTCAGTTATCATTGCAATATTGTGGTACTATCTATTCCCGGGATGTCCGTCTGTGTCAGCCAGGGCGACCAGACTTTTAGATAATTTTGGCCGGTGTCATTATCCAAACTTGTTAATTGTTCCATCCGGCAAACAAACCAAATTCTATTTCTAATCTTGGGGATGCATGGGAGGATTGGTTGTTTCCACAGTGCTGCAATCTCGCACCTGGTGGCAGTTGCCAAATGTGTGATTAGCTTATGTGAGGCGTTAGATAGTCCCCTGACCCGTCTGCCCAGCAGGAACAGCCATGGGTCCAGGGGGATCTCCACCTCCAACAAACGTTGAAGCCAGTCTCTAATTTCTGCCCAAATCGGCGCCACCTTTGTGCAAGACCACAGCATATGGCATAAGTCCGCTCTGTCTCCGCACTGTTTGGGGCAGAGCGGAGAGTAGCCTTTGACAAATTTAGATAATTTAGTGGGAGTATAATACCACCGCATCAGGACTTTATAGGCGTTCTCCTTTAACGTGGTACAGATAGAGCTTTTGGCTGCTGCCTGCAGGATCCTGTCCCAGTCCTCGTCTTCTAATGTCTCCCCTAAGTCTGTTTCCCACTGTCTCATGTAACTAAGTCTGGGGTGGACCTTCGGCTCCGGGCAGACTACCTCCCTGTACATTCTAGAGGTTAGTCCCCTTGTGTCCGTGTCTCTTGAACAGAGCTGCTCAAAATTTGTTCTCCGGGGCCGAATTGGAGCTTCGTTATAGAAAGCCCTGATCTGGAGGTACCTGAATAGTTCCGCGTTAGGAAGTGCTTTTTCTTCTTTTATGTGGGCAAATGACTTAATGTGCTGCCTAGCCTCCAGATCTTTTAGTCGGAGATACCCTGCTTGTATCCAGTTTGAGAAATTAGAGCTATCCAGTCCAGGAGCAAAATCTGGGTTCCCCCAAATTGGGGTCATTAGGGAGTTCGGAGATGTAAGGAAACATTTAAATTTGGTTGCCTCCCATATTTTCAAGGAGCTAGCCACCGCCTGCAGAGGCGTTCGTATGGTGGACCTATTCTTTTTGGCCAGCCAGATTAGACTATGGATTTCTATTGGTGTGCAGCACGCCTTCTCCAGCTCGACCCACCTTCGAAGACTTGGGTCTAAATGCCATTGCACAATCTGACTCAGCTGGGCTGCTTCGTGATAAGCGAACAAGCATGGCACCCCCAACCCTCCTCTCAAGGTCGGCCTCCTCAAGATTTCTTTTTTAATTCGTGGGCTTTTCTTCTCCCAGATAAACTTTGTTATTAGGGACTGTAACGCAAGGATATCATCTTTTACTAGGGGGATCGGTAGGGCCTGGAAAAGGTACAGCATCCGCGGGAGGAGATTCATTTTTATGCTATGAATGCGCCCTATCCACGAGATGCTGCACTCCGCCCAACGCCGGAGATCCTCACGCAAAGTCCGGAACAACCTGGGATAGTTTGCTTTGTACAAAGCTTTGTAGTCTTTCGTGATGTATACCCCTAGGTATTTAAGCGTGGAGGGTTGCCATTTAAAATTGAAATTTAGTCCAATTAATTTTTCCATCGGCTTTGAAAGATTAATATTGAGGGCTTCAGATTTGGCCTGATTAATTTTGAACCCCGATATTTGTTTGAAGGTCCCCAGAATTGAGAAGACATTGGGCAGGGAGGTAAGGGGTTTTGATAATGTCAGGATCACATCATCCGCGTAGAGCGCCACTTTGTGTGACTGCTCTTTTACAGATATTCCCGTAATATCCGGGTTGTTTCTTATATGTGCCGCCAGAGGTTCTACACACAAGGCGAACAGCAAGGGCGACAGCGGGCAGCCCTGACGAGTTCCGCTCTTTATTGGGAACTGTTCCGAGGGGAACCCCTGGTGCCGTACCCTTGCCGTTGGCCCCTCGTATAGGGCCATGATGGCCCCTAGGAGACGTCCTCTAAAGCCAAATGCTTCAAGCGTTCCTCTCAGATAGGGCCAATCAATCCGATCGAAGGCTTTTTCGGCGTCCAGACTCAACACCATTGACGGGGTGTTCTGTTTTTGTGCCAGATCAATCAAGTCAATTATCCGCCTGGTATTGTCTGCCGCCTGCCTTCCTCCGATGAACCCTACCTGATCTGGATGAATCAACCTGGGAAGGACGATACCCACTCGATTGGCTAATAATTTGGAGAAAATTTTGAGATCTGTATTTATCAACGAGATGGGCCGGTAGCTCTTACAGTCTGCCGGGTCCTTGCCAGGTTTATGGATCAGGGAGATGGACGCCTGCAGCATCTGTGCTGGAAATGAGGCCCCCTGCATGACCGAATTAAACATTCTTAACAGGTGTGGGGCTAGAATTTTTAGGTATTTTTTGTAGTATAGATTGGAGAAGCCATCAGGGCCAGGCGCCTTGGCAGGCTTAAGTGACTTTACAACTGCCGTTAACTCTTCTAAAGAGAAGTCCGTCTGTAACGCTTCCCTTTCCACCCTGGTCAATGTTGGGAGTTTTGCTTCCCGTAGAAAATCCCTGAGATTGTCCCTCGTATTTTGATTATGTGTGACCTTCCCTCCATCGTAGAGCGCCTCGTAGTAGCTTTTAAATTCTGCCACGATCCGCTTAGGATTTGAGGTGAGGTCTCCCCCTTGTGTGCGGATGGCTTGTATGTGATAATTCGGAATTTTGTGACGGAGTCGATTAGCTAATAGGGTGTCCGGCTTGTTCGCCTTCTCAAAGTACCTGCGCTTTGTCCAGCTCATTTCTTTTTCTGCCTGGGAGGTTAGTACGATATTTAACTGCTGCTTCGTGTCTGAGAGTGCTTTGAAGGAGACTTCACTTTTATCTCTCTTATGTTCCTCTGTTTGGGCTGCCAATTTCTCGTGTAGGAGTTTTATCCGGCAGTCTTGCTCCCTCTTCCTTCTAGCTGCTAGGTTCATTAACGTTCCCCTTAGGGTGGCTTTATGGGCCTCCCAAAGTGTGGTATGTGATGTCACTGAACCTAAGTTATCCGAGAAAAATTCTGCTATTTTCTCTCCGATTTCCAAATGGGTATTAGGGATTTTCAGCAGCAGTTCGTTTAATCTCCAGTTTGCTCCTGGCCTGTCTAGTGAATTTAATGTGCACCGCAGCTCAATGGGTGCGTGGTCCGACCACGAAATATCGTGTATGCCCGAGTGGGAGACCACTGGGACCAGTCTATTAGATACTAGGAAGTAGTCCAGCCGGCTGTAACGGTTATGGGGATGGGAAAAGAAGGTATAGTCTCTGCTCAGTGGGTGTTGCTCCCGCCAGATATCTACCAATTGGCAGTCCTTTAGGCCCTGAGTGATTTGTTGGATGTCTGGCTTTGGTGGGAGACCTGATTCGGTGCATCGATCTAGTTTGGGGTTTATTGTTCTGTTAAGATCTCCCGCTACTATCAGCGTTCCTTTTGCCTCTCTCCGTAATTTTCGGAAGAAAAGGGCGAAAAAGTCCCCTGACGTCTCACAAGGTGCGTATATGGATACCAATGTAAGAGGTTTCCCCTGGAGCGAGCCCACCAAGATGAGATATCTACCCTCTCTGTCAGTTACTTTCTTTTCTAACGTGAAGGCTAGTCGGTTGTGTATCGCTATGGCTACCCCCCTCTTTTTAACCTGTGCGGATGCTAAGTATACCGTTCGGAAATTTTTATCTAGGAATTTGGGGTAGCTGTCCCTGGAGAAGTGCGTCTCCTGGAGGAATAATAAATCCGCCTTGTGTCTTTTATAGTCTCTAAGGGCTAGTTTGCGTTTTGCTGGGCTATTCAGGCCTTTAACATTATGTGAGATGCACCTGACTTCAATACTCATAGTGTATTAAAATGAACCTGTCTCTTTCGGAGTCCTGCTGGGACATTCTGCTACCGCCAGGTAGTTGTAGATCTCGTCTTTGTCTTCTCCCGCTCTGTCGCCACTTCTTGCTCTTGCACCTCCAGGGAGGGGGGTAGGGGGGGGTGATACGGGAGGAAAGAACATAGGGGGAGACAAGAAAGGGAAAACATGAATACATGACAACATAAAACACCATGTCCTTAGCGCTAGGACACCCCAATCCCATAGCTAAGTCCAGTGCCTTTGGTCTGGGGATTCTCGCGGGTACTCCGTCGTACTCCCTGCCCCGTACCCAAAGGACTTTGCCCGGGTTAGGGGGCCCACCCCCCCCCCCGGCCCATTCGAGACACATGCCGACCCCGAGGTAGTCCCCTTGGTACCCACCCCGTGTCCGCGCTCTGCTATCCTCCTGCCTTGACAAAACACACTGAAACCTCTACCTCTATATTGTGCCTTTTCCGCCCGTCAACTTTTGTTCCGACATCTCCTACCGCCTGCCTTAACTACTGCTTACCCTCGGTGGCATTTCCCGACTGCGTCCCTCTGCTGTCCACCCTTTGGGGGTCGGATCTACAATTTCTGTGTTCCTTCGCTTTCACTGTCTTTCCGACACTTCTCCTTTACTAGCCCCCTTTCCTTGCTGTCTACTCCCGTTTACTGTGCTTCTCCTTATCTTTAGCCCTTTCAAGTCCCTTACTCCGATAGCTTCGCCGCTTCTCTCTCCTCTCCTCCACCTGTCAACTCTCCTTTCTAACTTCCTTCCTGTCGCTCGATGTCTTTCCCCTTGTCCAGCTAACCTGCATCACTTGCCTCAACCCATTGTCTTAAACCTTCCAACTTCCTTTACCTCCTCCGACTTATTTCCTCCTTGCGCCGCCACTTATCGCCTTCCTCTCCTACATCCCCCTGCTTTCTACAACCTCCCCCTCCCTCCTGTTTTCCCTAACTAGCTCCGGCAACCTGTCAGGCTCTCATGCCACCTACGCTGTCTTATCCGCTCCCTCAATTCAAGGTGCCGGATTAATTTCCTCCCCCCGGTGCACATGCTGCCTGTCTTCTCCACTAACTGCTCCCAGGGCTGGGTTCCGGAGCGACGGCAATGTCCCCTTGTGCTCCCGGCCGCTTCCGGCGCTTTGTGGCTCCCCTCGATGCCGTCAATGTCTGCAGCTTCCGGGCTAATTGCCCCCTCCAAGCTGGCGTCGTCCGAAACGCCTCCGCCTGGTGACGACTTCCGGTTTCCTGTTTCCGACGGCCGCCATTTTGAGAGGTGATCTGCCACGAGGAGGAAGCGCGCGGATTCTTCCCGCCGGTGAGCTGTTTCCTGCTTCTGCGCCTCACGCTGGGCCGCTCCAATTCTCTCGAATGCCACCATCTTCCTCGGGTTGAAGGTAAGCTCTGATCTCCCTTTTTTTCGCAGGGGTGCTTCGGGATGCCGACTCTTGCCTGGGGGTCCGCCAAGTAGTGACCGGGGCTCATTGTGGGAGCAGTTCTGCGGGGTGCCACCTCGTCGGTCATTTGTTTATGGGGTATTTAGTGTTGGCTGGCCAGAGACCTTCTGTAACTTGGGCGTGCAGTCAAACAGGCAAAAAGTTTAAACTTGATCCGCGCATTAAACGGCGCAACCGGTCCTTAGCGCAACCGCGCGCTAGAGTGCGGGGGTAATATTAGCTTCTCAGCGCCTCTTCCCTTTCGTTTTGGGCGAGCCGCTGCTCCCACTCCATTCAGGCTCCAGCTCCTCGGCTCCTTCCGTGGCCCGCACGGGTGCCTCCCCTAGGCCTAGCTTAGCGAGGAACTCGGGACCCTCCGTGGGCTCCTTTATCGTGGTGGACCTCCCGTTCCTAGCCACCATCAATCCGAACGGGAAGGTCCACCTGTATCTCACATTATGATCCCTCAACACTCTCGGAATAGGGAGCAGGTTGCGGCGTCTGAGTAATGTAACCGGGGAGAGATCCTGGAAGATGAGCATTTTAATGCCTTCATGCTCCACCGTCGGCAGCGGCCTTGTTTGTCGTAGTATGGCTTCCTTAGTTGTAAAGAAGTGCAGCCTGATGATGATGTCGCGTGGCTGCTCATTCTGCACCGGTCTCGAGCGGAGGGCCCTGTGACAGCGATCTAGTGCTAGGGCGTCTTTGCTAAAGTCCGGGAGCAGGGTCTCCAGCCATTTTGCTATAAATTCTGAGCAGAAAAACACTAGGGTTAGGGAGTGATCACAAAACCACACTAATTGAGGCAAATAATGAGTAAATAAATGGTAATCCAAAAAAGTGGGTGCAAACTGTGAACTGTAAAGTGAATCAGAAAAGGGGGGGGGCAGGAGAACACAAAATGGATGTGTCTCCCAAAAGAATCCACTATAATGCACTCCTACTTAGTTTAAAATTTAACTTTTAATATATTAACATAAAACATATATTACCTAAAGCGTTGTGTATTGTGCATTAAAAATAAATTAAATTGACAATGACTAGCGTCTGTGTCAGTGAATGTGTGTTGGAGTGATCTCAACCGACAATTGGTAGTAGTAGCTACAGGACACAGAACGCTGCTTAGTCAGGGTATAAACCCCTCTGGAGCACCTATGAGATCAGGTACACGAGTAATAGTAAATAAATAAATAGACATGCACACTCAGTGACTGTGATGTATCGTAAGGCTACCGCAGTCCTGCTTAGACTTGTAAACCACAGAGCACTTGAAGATGTTAATTAAACATGTGTTGCCATCCAATATATATAAAAGTGCTACTGATAGTGTAGTGATGGAGGGTGAATGATTCACAGCATAGTGAAGCAAATGTTCACAGCATATTGATCATTGAATCATTCTACAACACACTCCAAATGGTTAAATCATATAAGAGCAGGCGTGCTTGCACACTGAGTGTAGTGAAGTACCCAATTCAGATCTACATAGATAAATCCAGGAGACTACTGAACACTACATAAAAGCAGCTCCAAGTAGGAGACTGACAACATAGCGCGTCCAACGCGCGTTTCCCTCCAGCAAAGGAGCTTCCTCAGGGACAAATTTGCTTGGGGGAGGAAGAATAAACCCTTATATACCCACACAGTACCTTGATTGCAAATTGAACAAGTTTACACCTGTTGCACATGCGCAGTTGGTCCGTTGTCAAACTGCACCCATCAAATTACACAAATGCTTAATAAACCGTATGTGTAGATTCCCACACATATAGTAACAAAAGTACTGTATTAGTGTGTAAAAACGAGTGTTTTTAGGGCTTTTAGGCAGTCTGGTATAAATCGGCGAAATTTGAGTCTAACGCGCATGCGCGTGGACTCAGAGAATCCAACGGACCAAAATGAGTCCCCCCGCGCATGCGTCGGCACTTAGAATAAAATTGGCCAACTCAGAATTAGTGCTGTGCGCATGCGCGAATACTTGTAAACTCTAGCCCGAAATGTATGTAACTGCACATGCGCGGAAACTCCCGAAACCACTCGTTTAGAGGCGCATGTGCAGTGGACTCAGGCAATAGTACTGTCATAGTCCAGGCATGGTGCGCATGCGTTCGGTCTCCGATATTCCTGGTTGACTGCCGTTTGTAGTTGCGCGTAGTGCGCATGCGTCGGGACTTAGAAAATTTAACAAAGTAAAATAGAAATTGTTCATATCGCGCATGCGTCGGGACTTAGAAAAAATTAAGAGAAAATTTCCCAAAATCAAAGGTTTGTTCCTATCGCGCATGCGTGGGCACTTAGAAATATTTAGCCTTATGAACAAAAAGTGTAATTTTATTTGTTCAGACGATCTGTACATGTCCTAAATGTTGGCAAATGGGAAAGATGTTATAAAGTATATGACTAATAATAGCCAATTCATGGTGGGTAAGGGTTAATGGTACTTAATGTAACTATTTTATGCAGAGTGTAATTGCAAAGATTAGATTATATATATTCCCCCATAGTGATATACTGCACAATGTGTCAGGCTTGAAGGTAGTGGTAAAACCAATAAAGAAAATAGAAAACAAGTTATGTGTATGCATATAGAGATTTTGCATAGAGTATCCATTATGTAATTATCATGCTATACACGTATGTCATACAAAACGACTAAGCCCAAAAATGGGTTTAGAACTTCGGTAATATAGTCAATAATTGGGATGAATAAGTAAATATCTTTCAATATCAAATGCCGGAAAACGGCCTAGTGAACAAGGAAAATAATCTGGCTGCTCATATATAAAGAATGTATAAAACACATAAAACACATGAATAAGCCATTTAAACAACTGAAAAACACTGGGCTAGATAATAGAATCTAAACAAAGGAACATAGGTGATCAAATAAAGGGTGTAAATGTAAACCCCTCATTGAGTCCATTGGGGCTCCTTGTTTTTAATTTAAAAATCCATTCTGCTTCAATCCGAAGCAGGGATTGGTCTATATTACCCCCTCTCATGGGGCATTTAAGCTGGTAAATGCCCATGAATTTGATGGCATTGGTATCGCCATTGTGAAATTGTGTCACATGTCTTGCAACAGATGTTTCAGCAGAGTGTTTAATGGAATTAATATGCTCCAAAACACGTCTGCGTAGTTGTCTAGTTGTTTTTCCAACGTATCTCTTACCACATACACATGTGATAAGATAGATAACGTTGGGAGTCCGACAGTTGATAAAGCTGTCCACAGAGAGATTTGATGTATTGTCACAATTGGCGAATACTTTGCCCACATTTATGTGTCTGCATGCTTTGCACCCTTGGCAGCGGTACATACCATTAACAGGGCTCAACCAAGTTGTAATTTTGGAGCGTTGAAAATGGCTGTTCACTAAAGAGTCCCGTAGGTTTTTGGACCGCCTGCTGGTAATCATAGGTCTAGGGCCTATAACCTGTGCCAAGTCATCATCAGCCTGTAGGAGATGCCAATGCCTGGTAAATATCTTTTTAATGGCCCACCAACGTTTATTAAAGGTGCCAATGACCCTGATTGTACTATCCTTAGGTTTTATCTTACTTCTGGACAGGAGAGAAGCCCTGTCGCTATGCAATGCCCGGTGGTAAGCTTTATTTAATGTTTTAATGTGATAGCCACGATTGAGGAATCTAGACCGAAGTTCTTTAGATTGTGTTACAAATTCTTCGGTCGTAGAACAATTCCTCCGAAGTCGGAGATACTGACCAATGGGGATGCCACTTATGAGGCTTCTAGGATGTTGGCTCTGCGCTAGTAACAGACTATTGGTCGCAGTGCTTTTCCTATAGACCTTTGTCTGGATGTTACGATCACCATCAATGTATATGTTCAAATCTAGGAATGTTATTGAGGTGGTACTTAGCACTGTAGTAAGCCTCAAATTCAGAGTGTTTGTATTTAGTTTCTCCACAAACTCATGGAGTAATTGAATGGAACCTTCCCATAGGAGCAGAATGTCATCTATG
The DNA here is from genome assembly GCF_040206685.1 of Ascaphus truei. Classification (NCBI taxonomy): domain Eukaryota; kingdom Metazoa; phylum Chordata; class Amphibia; order Anura; family Ascaphidae; genus Ascaphus; species Ascaphus truei. The sequence goes on along the minus strand of NC_134486.1, from coordinate 77,837,989 downwards.
TACCTGATCCACATAGAAATGTGGTCAGTATACATACACTGGCGACACACTTTATTCGAGCACGGCTAGTCCCGCGAATTCGGGTATACTCGGGTGTATTCAGGTTTCTGATATTTTTCAGCCAGAGTGCATTGCGTTATTTTCCGGCAGGAATTTAAGCTTTTTATTCCGGCTGGTTACAATACTGCAATGCCGTCAAAATACACATGGTGGCGCTTGCGAGCTATTCTCTGTGAAGCCGTCCCCTATAATGAATTGTAATGCAGTATATATATATATATATATATATATATATATATATATATACTGTATAACAACAACCCCTGTAAGCCCTAACATACAGTACTGTACTGTACTGTATATGCACATACATAAATGATACTACAGTACTGTATGGGCGGCGGGGGCGAGATGTGTTTGCAGCAGAGAGAGATCCGCTGCTCTCTCTCTGCGCAAACATCCACACATTAAAAATTATTTGAAATACATTTTTATTGATAGTGTAGATGTGCAGGGGGTCTCCGGAGCTGAACCGCGGTGGTTTTAGGTCTGGGGACCCCGTGCCCCCCGAGATACAGGCCCCTTTAGGGGGTGCCGGTATCCAGCTCTGCGTTAAAAGCCCCGATCACGTGACCGCGGCCTGTAAACCAAGCAGAGCAGAGGGATACCGGCACCCCCTAAAGGGGCCTGTATCTCGGGGGGCACGGGGTCCCCAGACCTGAAACCTGTGCGCTTCTGCTCTGGAGACCCCCTGCACATGTACACTATCAATAAAACACATACAATATACAGTATAAATAAACACTCGTTCTTTACCTTAGCGTCTATGCGCTATGGTAAAGAAGCATCATTTCTGTATTTTAATAATATTGTACAGTGAGCAGGGGGTTCCCTGAGCCAGAAATTAATGCTCAGGGAACCCCCCTGCTCCTGATCAATATTATTAAAAATACGGAAAATGCTGCGTCATTACCATAGCGGATAGCCGCTAAGGCAATGAAGGGGTTAACCCACCGTGCCCGCTTTATTGTGTGTAGTGGGGATGGGTGAGGGGGGTATTTGGCCCTTGGTGTGAGTTTAGGACTTGCGGGAGGGGGGGGGGGGTTGCGGGTGCACTTAACCCCTTCACGATCGTAGCAGTTAATACCGCTACGGTCATGAAGGGGTTAAGCCCTCCCGCTACCCCACCCCCCCCCCCGCAAGCCCTCCCCAACCATCGTTGGGGCGAATACCCCATTCACCCACCCTCCCGCTACCCACAATAAAAAAATACACACACACAGCAGCCGCCAAAAAATAAATAAATAAATGACAATAAATACATTGGAAATACATTTTTATTGATAGTGTAGATGTGCAGGGGGTCTCCGGAGCTGAACCGCGGTGGTTTTAGGTCTGGGGACCCCGTGCCCCCCGAGATACAGGCCCCTTTAGGGGGTGCCGGTAGCCCTCTGCTTGGTTTAAAGGTCCCGATCACGTGATCGCGGCCTGTAAACCAAGCAGAGCAGAGGGATACCGGCACCCCCTAAAGGGGCCTGTATCTCGGGGGGCACGGGGTCCCCAGACCTAAAACCACCGCGGTTCAGCTCCGGAGACCCCCTGCACATGTACACTATCAATAAAAATGTATTTCAAATGTATTTATTGTCATTTATTTATTTATTTATTTATATTTATTTATTAATTGTGCTGCTGCTGCTGCAAGTCGTAAACTCACACCAAGGGCCAAACACCCCCCTCACCCCCAATAAAAAAAATTCACGCACAGCAGCCCCACAATTAATAAATAAATCTAAATAAATAAATAAATAAAATCTATGTAAAACCCCCTCCCCCTATTCTCGCTTTTAAAACGCCCTGCCTTCTCTCTAATCTATGTAAAAAAAACCTCCCCCTATCCCCCTATCCCCCTATTGTGTGTGTGCGTTAAGCTTCCCTGCAAGCTATGTAAAAAAAACCTCCCCCTATTGTGTGTGTGTTTAAATCTGGCTGGCCTGTGTTTCTGAGTGCTGAGTGCTCTGCGTTTAACCAAGCAGAGCAGAGGGATACCGGCACCCCCTAAAGGGGCCTGTATCTCGGGGGGCACGGGGTCCCCAGACCTAAAACCACCGCGGTTCAGCTCCGGAGACCCCCTGCACATGTACACTATCAATAAAAATGTATTTCAAATGTATTTATTGTCATTTATTTATTTATTTATTTATATTTATTTATTAATTGTGCTGCTGCTGCTGCAAGTCGTAAACTCACACCAAGGGCCAAACACCCCCCTCAACCCCAATAAAAAAAATTCACGCACAGCAGCCCCACAATTAATAAATAAATCTAAATAAATAAATAAAATCTATGTAAAACCCCCTCCCCCTATTCTCGCTTTTAAAACGCCCTGCCTTCTCTCTAATCTATGTAAAAAAAACCTCCCCCTATCCCCCTATCCCCCTATTGTGTGTGTGCGTTAAGCTTCCCTGCAAGCTATGTAAAAAAAACCTCCCCCTATTGTGTGTGTGTTTAAATCTGGCTGGCCTGTGTTTCTGAGTGCTGAGTGCTCTGCGTTTAACCAAGCAGAGCAGAGGGATACCGGCACCCCCTAAAGGGGCCTGTATCTCGGGGGGCACGGGGTCCCCAGACCTGAAACCTGTGCGCTTCAGCTCCGGAGACCCCCTGCACATGTACACTATCAATAAAAATGTATTTCAAATGTATTTATTGTCATTTATTTATTTATTTATTTATATTTATTTATTAATTGTGCTGCTGCTGCTGCAAGTCGTAAACTCACACCAAGGGCCAAACACCCCCCTCACCCCCAATAAAAAAAATTCACGCACAGCAGCCCCACAATTAATAAATAAATCTAAATAAATAAATAAATAAATAAAGACATGAAGAGAAATAAATACTGTATATACTGTACAGTATATACACTGTATATATATATATATATATATATATATATATATATATATATATATATATATATATATATATATACAGTATACATATATACACTGTGTATATATACTGTATATATATATATATATATATATATATATATATATATATATATATATATACATACTGTATGTGAGTGAAAAGAGAAAAAAGTAACCCGTATGGGAGCACTCAGGTATGCAATTGATATATTTGTTTATTTATTTGACACAGTGCAAAAAGGGATGAATAAACAGTACATGATTTAAAAACACTTAAAAAAGAGGCATGGACCCTTAAACACTAATGAACAGCACTAGGGAACGACACACACTGTCAACCCTAAACATGAAAAGGATAGTGACTCAAAAAACACTAGGGAGAATCAAAGTGAATCACAATACAGTAGGTTACTGGGTTTAAAGGCACCTACAGTATACAACGCTAAGGATAATGCACACTACAATACCAAAAAGTATTTTAACCAAGCAAGTAAACCAAAATCAATATATACTGTAAGTAACAACCAGAAAAGACAATTTAAAACCAAACTAACCCTTACAATACCAAGGATTACATCTATCTAATTGTAAAAAACCTTATACAGTACATTATACACAGCATTGTTTAAAAACCCCTTCCCCCCTAATGTTTGTGTTAAGCAGATTACACTGAAGGGAGAGAGATATAAAGGCCTAAAGCCCCTTCCCCCCCTAATGTTTCTGTTAAGTAGATTACACTGAAGGGAGAGAGATATAAAGGCCTAAAGCCCCTTCCCCCCTAATGTTTGTGTTAAGCAGATTACACTGAAGGGAGAGAGATATAAAGGCCTAAAGCCCCTTCCCCCCCTAATGTTTCTGTTAAGTAGATTACACTGAAGGGAGAGAGATATAAAGGCCTAAAGCCCCTTCCCCCCTAATGTTTGTGTTAAGCAGATTACACTGAAGGGAGAGAGATATAAAGGCCTAAAGCCCCTTCCCCCCCTAATGTTTCTGTTAAGTAGATTACACTGAAGGGAGAGAGATATAAAGGCCTAAAGCCTTACCTGCATTGGTAAACCCTCCCTGCATTGGTAAACCCTCCCTGCATTGATGTCGTGTAGTGTACAGTACAGTATGTAAATGTGGGGAGGAGGGGGGCCCAATGTGCATAATGTACTGTGAGGTCTAACCACCCTCACCCCCTACCCACATACTGTACCGTTACCCCCCCCCCCCCCCCCCCATCCTGGCCATGGCCCCTCACGCACAGCAGCTCCACAATTAATAAATAAATCTAAATAAATACAGTACATGAAGAGAAATAAATATATACTTTATATATAAATGTGAGTTTATAACTAAAATAAAGAATATTATTTCTAGGGGCCCTAGAACAGAAGTTCCCACGCCAATTTCGCGCTCATTGCTCTTTTTTTTGCTCTTTTTTTACAATGTTGCTGGTCTTGCGGCTTTGCAGTATGCAAGCAAAAAGCGCAGTGTATGAAGTCTGGGTGAGCGCTTTCCACATTTGATGCCTACGGCACCTTCCCATTTCTACACACTTCAATACCTGCACAGTTGGTAGCGCTTTCCATCCCAGCTACCATTCTGGATTTTCACCTCTCACAGGCCATTCTTGCCCGAGTCTGTCCTATCAGACAGGGGCATTAACCTGTATCCACACCACCTGGACAATTTCTCTCTGTCAGAGACTTGTGCTATTTATTTTATATATTTTTGTGTAATTATTCATGCAAATTTATGCTCATTTCATATGTGGTTTTCAACATAAAGTGGCTGCTGGGCCTGATCCTAACTCATACAGTATACAGTAGCGCTTCCCTGTTTGTTAGTTTATTGCAAGCAAAAAGCAGTTTGTAGTACTGAGTGTGAGATAAATTACTGTATTTATCAGTGTTGTTCAAAGAGAGTTGATCAGAAGGATTCCCCTTATATACAGTACGTAGAATTAATAAAATTGTATTATTTTCCGATATCCGCAGTGATTCTGGTCAACCTGACAGATTTTTAGTAATACAGTATACTGTACTGCAAGACCATGTGTTGTCTACCTTTTACTACAGTATACTGTACTGTATGAATGACAATAGAGTGCTGTATACTTTATAAGGGGAATCCTTCTGATCAATTCTCTTTGATCAATACTGATAAATACAGTATCATATTTATACCCCTTTAGCACCTGTCGTTCCATCCTATGCACCCATTTACTGTACAATGGTGATTGCGGTCGTATTCACGTACTTTATGTGAGATAAATTAACCAGTTCTTTTATTGCTGAAGTCGCCACAAAATACTTTTATTTACAAATACAGTACAATACAATGGTGAAACATTTCAAGTTAACAGCAATTCAAAACATCAACACACAATAATACATACTTTACAGTACTGTATACTGTACTAGTATATTTGGGCCTTGTCTTTGGGGGTTTATTAATGCAATTATTAGGGTGACCTGGCGTTGGAAATACTGACACAGTACAATCCTACAGTACAGCTACACCACCCACCCCCTCCCTTAGAGTTTTTAATCCCTCCCTGGCCAAGCATCAATCGTCTGGCTAATCCAATCCAAGCCATTGTTTTGTTAAACTGGCCCTGGGCTGTTCAGAACAGCCACTGCTTCTAAATTACTGAAAATATACAGGATAAATATACAGTGATGTGAAATAATCCTTTCTGTGTGTCTGAGAGTGTTGAAAGTCACCAGGTCCTCATCTAGTAGAGTACATTCTCGAATACCTTTAGAATAAAAATACAGTATATATAAATATACAGTATAAATATTGCACAGTATACTGTAATGTTAAATAACCCATCCTGTTCTTTTTCCCTTCATACTGTAACAGTATCCTCATTGTGTCTGCGGTACAGTAGTTCATTGAGAGAGGAGAGGTTTTGTGTACATCATTACTGCTGTTTATATACTGTACATTTGACTGCACAAGCAGATTTGACGAACACAAGGCCCCCCCTCCCCTCTGGTGCACCCTTTTTCCTGGAACGACAAGAAAACAAAAACTTTGTTCAGTTACTGTACTGTACTGTATGTGCGTACTGTATTATGGTAGACCTACTGTTCAGTAGGTGGCTGGTGCAGCTTTCTCTGGAAAGAAAAAATGGAGCAGTTAGTAGGCAGTTACTGTAGTATGTCAAACTAGTCTACTGTACTGTATACTGGAACTACTGTAAACTCTGACTATTGGGAAAGCTAAAATCTGTGCCATACTTACCTGTATCATAGTGTACCTACTGTACAATACTACAGCACTGTACTACTTTCCTGATGCTTGTCCATTGCGCGCGATGACAATGGGCAACACAGTGGCAATATGGTCTATATATTTATTGCATCGTTCCTCGGTGAGTACATCGTTCCAAAAACTCATTATGGCTGTATACAACTCGTCCTTCTTGGAGGGTTTCGCCACTTTACGGATGTGGTCCTTCAGCTGATGCCAGACCATTTCGATCGGATTGAAGTCTGGTGATCTGTGATTGGAAAGAAAGGACAATTAGTTTAAGAGATACAGTACACAGTAAAAACAGTGGGGAACATATAAATGGGACACGGTCTACTACACTTACTCCGCTGGCGTCTTCACCCAGTTGATGCCGCGCTCAAGGATATGCGCCGTCGACGCGGTGTGCTTGGGATCATTGTCCTGGTAAAAGCGATGACCATTGGGAAAGTCTTGTGTGATGTATCGCACTATCACGGGCACAATGTTGTCTTGGAAGAAATCTTTATTCATGATTCCTATAGCAAGAAAAGAAAAGTGCTCAATAGTACAGTACAGTGCATACGGTAAGGCAACACTAGTCAAGTACAGTGCATTAGGCGGCATTATATTTGAGAAATTGTACCTTCAAAGACGACAATGCATCCCGGTCCACGCCTAGAGATGGCACCCCACACATGCAGCTTCACAGGGTGTTTTGGCCGTGGCTTCAAAGTTATGCGGCCTTTTTTGTGGAACGCAAATCTTGCAAATCTCTCCAGCGACACAGTAGACTCATCAGTGAAGATGCAATCCTGGAAAGTCTCACCGCTGTCGATCCATGCCTGGGCCTGGAGCACTCTTTTGATTTTGTTTGCGTCCCGTATCATGGGGTACGCTCTGTAATGACAATGAATAAAAAATGTTAGCGTCACAGCGCAGTACAGTTTGCAAAACAACATTTTTACTTTACAGTACAGTACCTCCTGTACTGTCCACTACTAACCTCACACGTCCATATTTCCATCCAATTCTGCGTCTCATCTTCTTTATGCTGCTCTCGGATACAGTCAGATTGTGGTTTTCCTGAAGAGTGTTTTTAACCCTTAATGCGCTCCTCTCATCATTCTCCTCACTTATTCTGTCCACCAGAAGAGTAGTCTCCCTACAATGCAAAGAAATTATATTGTGTTATTAATATGCAGCAATATAAAATGTATACTGTATACTGTACATGTAATGTTGTAATATACAGTAAATATAAATATACAAAAAATGTATACTGCTGTACTATAAATATAAATAGACAAAATATACAGTATACAGTACTGTTGTAATATAAATATACTATATAAATATTCCGTTGTCAGATGAATTGCAATATACCAAAAGTGTATACTGCTGCACAAAAAATATAAATTGACCACACATACAGTACACTACAGTATATACTGTTGTAATATAATAAATATACTATATAAATACGGTATACTGTTGTTATATCATAATAAATACACATCATATACTGTATATTCCGTTGTCAGATGAATTGCAATATACCAAAAGTGTATACTGCTGCACAAAAAATATAAATTGACCACACATACAGTACACTACAGTATATACTGTTGTAATATAATAAATATACTATATAAATACGGTATACTGTTGTTATATCATAATAAATACACATCATATACTGTATATTCCGTTGTCAGATGAATTGCAATATACCAAAAGTGTATACTGCTGCACAAAAAATATAAATTGACCACACATACAGTACACTACAGTATATACTGTTGTAATATAATAAATATACTATATAAATACGGTATACTGTTGTTATATCATAATAAATACACATCATATACTGTATATTCCGTTGTCAGATGAATTGCAATATACCAAAAGTGTATACTGCTGCACAAAAAATATAAATTGACCACACATACAGTACACTACAGTATATACTGTTGTAATATAATAAATATACTATATAAATACGGTATACTGTTGTTATATCATAATAAATACACATCATATACTGTATATTCCGTTGTCAGATGAATTGCAATATACCAAAAGTGTATACTGCTGCACAAAAAATATAAATTGACCACACATACAGTACACTACAGTATATACTGTTGTAATATAATAAATATACTATATAAATACGGTATACTGTAGATGTACACTACAGTTTTCTATATTTTTTTTGGTTAAGTTTTATAAATACAGTATACTTACGCATTTGTTACCCTTGGTGCCTTTTTGCGGTCTCTGTTTTTTCCTTGTGCATGATAGCACACAGTGCTTGATGGCACAACGAGGCCAGAAGCAGTTAACCAGCGCTGGATATCTGCAATTCGTTGTCCGCTCGTGTACATCTCCTTCATTCTCATGCTGAGATCCTTTGAAATCTTCTTAACAGGCATTGCTGCGAGTACTGTAGAAAGAAATACAAACACAAGAATGTGTATTCGATGTTTAGTCGATGTGTATTCAATGTGCAGTGAATCCACAAAATGGATGGTGTATTTATATGTTAATGACTCACATAACAGACCACCCACTTTCAACACCTGTACCTGGCCACCATGCATAAAAGGTTGTACACGTTGCATAGCCCACCACTTGCTGATCTTTATCTGAGGCATTGTCCAGATACTGCATTGTGCCTCCCGCTTACATGGAGCATCCCCGGTTCTATGGAAGAAAGAATCATCTCACCTCTGCTGTGCCTGCCACACTGAAAAAAAGAAAGGCAGTTACCGTTCCCAAGCCAAAGGCAAAGCGACAGGCTAAGGCCAACAAAGAAAACCTTCTGCTGACCCCAAAGGCTAAGGCTTTTAAAACACGTCAGCCTTATTATGTGAAGAAGAAATACGGTACTGTGCTCGGTTCGCAAGACGCATGGCAGCCAACTCACCGAATCCGCAGACCACTTGCTCCCATATGCTTCGACGACTCTGCTGTAGCTGTCCCGGAAATCTTCAGCCCGGCTTCTCCACCCCCATCTTCTCCGGTTCCATCTGAAGATGCTGCTGCCTCTGAAATCAACGGGTCACTGTCTCCTTTGCTCTTGGACGACTCTGCTTCTCTCCCGGAAATCCAGCGGTCACCTTCTCCATCCCTCTTCCACCACGCTGCAGCTTCTCCTGTACCGGGCATCCCCAGGTCACCTCTTCCACTCTCCATCGATGCCGCTTCTCTCCAGGGAACCCCCATCTCATCCTCCGTTGCACCCATCCCCCCAGATCTCCAGATGCCATGCACAAGCAGCTCGTTGGACCGGATCCTGAATGGGCTAAGTGTGGATCTCCCCGGGAATTCTAGTGTGCTGGCAAAGCTAGATCTGCTTCTGGAGTCGGTGCTACATATGGAGCAACGGCTGGATCAACGGATGCTACATATGGAGCAACGGATGGATCAACGGATGGACAAGATAGAGGCAGACATAGCGGGCATACATTATTTGCTCGGTGTTAATGCCCCTGTTTCCCCGATGCTGGAGCAGGGGGGTGACATGGATGTGATGCATGGTACCTTCGACCCCCTTCCATCACCAAGCACACACCCTCCACCAGAAGATACAGTGTACTATGCTATTGAGGAGGACATGACAACCCCATCTAGACCACGCCAGGAGACAACCCGGCGACCACTACCGGAGGAAAGCTTCCTCCCAGACACCCTACCATTGCCCATCGCCTCAAGTACACCCGCTCCCAAAAGACTTCCTACACCCGCTCGCATACAAACAGTGCCCGACATCTCCCTGTGCGATCTGACACCGGTGCTGAGGGAGAAGTATAGGGTGAGGAGTGCTGGTATACCACACAAGTATGCCTTGATCATATTTAAACACCATGTTCCCTACACATTGTACTGCGAGTGGGTGTTCAAAGTGAACTATGATGGGAATCGCCAAAAAAATGCCCTTCCTGCCAATTTAAGGAAAAAGATTGTGGAAGAAATGCAGCGCTATTACCCTGTTACAGATCCTGTAATGAGAGGCGTTAGAGACTGCATTAATGGCGTTTTGCGCCATGCAAGGCATCGGCCATGGCTGGAAAATGGGGAGGACTTTCAGTGAGACCATACTGTAATGTTGTGCTGTACTGTACAGTACATGTTTTACCCTATAGTACCTGCTGTACTTAAACAAAGGATACTGAATGTTGTTGTGTGTTGCACGGTTTTTGTACTGTATTTGTAAATAAAAGTTTTTAGTGGCGACTTCAGCAATAAAAGAACTGGTTACTTTATCTCACACACAGTACTACAGTACAAACTGCTTTTTGCTGCCAGACTGCAAACCCGCAAGACCAGCAACATTGTAACAAAAGAGCAATGAGCGCGCAATTGGCGTGGGAACTTCTGTTCTAAGGCCCCTATAAATAATATTCTTTATTTTATTTATAAACTCACATTTATAAACCCCGTCACCCACCCCCGCTAAACACAATAAAAAATAATCACACACAGCAGCCGCCAAAAAATAAATAAATAAATGACAATAAATACATTGGAAATACATTTTTATTGATAGTGTAGATGTGCAGGGGGTCTCTGGAGCTGAACCGCACAGGTTTTAGGTCTGGGGACCCCGTGCCCCCCGAGATACAGGCCCCTTTAGGGGGTGCCGGTAGCCCTCTGCTTGGTTTAAAGGTCCGATCACGTGATCGCGGCCTGTAAACCAAGCAGAGCAGAGGGATACCGGCACCCCCTAAAGGGGCCTGTATCTCGGGGGGCACGGGGTCCCCAGACCTGAAACCTGTGCGCTTCAGCTCCGGAGAACATCTACACTGTGAATAAAACACACACATCATTAAAGAATCATTCTTTAGCTTAGCGGCTATGCGCTATGGTAAAGAAGCAGCATTTCTGTCTTTTTAATAATATTGTAGAGTGAGCAGGGGGTTCCCTGAGACAGAAATCTAATCTCAGGGGACCCCCTGCTCCTGCACAATATTATTAAAAGTTCAGAAACGAGGCTTCATTAGCATAGCGTATAGCCGCTAAGGTAATGAAGGGGTTAACGCATAATAACCAATAAATACATTCAATACACTACCCACTACCCATGGCAACCTCCGCTGCTGTACAGTAAAACAGAGAAAAAAAATAACACTTTCAAAGTAATGTCCCCTAACCCCTTAATCACCATAGCGGTTATTAACCGCTACAGTCATGAAGGGGTTAACCCGCCCTCACCCACCACTTGGGACGCCTACTGTACATACCCTCCCACTCTAACCCCCCACCCCGTGAGGCCTAACCACCCTCAACCCTCACCCACTAACTACCCACAAGGGAGGCCTACCCACATACCGTTGGGGAAACACCCCACCCCCACCCCAGTACCCACAATAAAAACAGTACAATCACCCACAATAAACAGCATTCTATTTATTAAATACATTACCCACCCCCTGTGCCCCCCCCCCCCATAAATACAAGATTTATTCTTTTACATTCAGGGTCCATAACGCAGCCCCACGCTAGTCCCCGGTGGGCTGGCAGGGCACCTGGACAGACCTACAGTTTACCAGCAGCATTCCACAGGTTCTGGAGGCCTGCTGGTGGATCCTGCCAGCACCATGGCGCCCAGGTGGTCTCCTTGGGTCACCGTGAGCCTCAATTGGGTCCACACGGTAGGCCCAAGGATGTCTGGGAGCCCCGGGTCAAACCCACAGGTGTCTGCGGGGCCTCGGGTGGTTCCCATGGGGGTCTGGGGAACTCACGGGTGCTCACTACGGGTCCGCGGTGCCCCCACAGAAGTGGGACCACACATCATCATCCCCGCACCTACGGCTCGGAGGTGCCCCCACAGAAGTGGGACCACACATCGTCATGCCCGCAGACTACGGGTCCGCGGTGCCCCCACAGAAGTGGGACCACACATCATCATCCCCGCATGTGTCACCCGTGGAACCACCAGCCTGCTACCCTTTAGGATACCCGAGGATTCCCCGCGGGTGGTCTCCAGAGGTCCCACGCAAAACCACGGAAGTAACCCTGAATGTAAAAAAAATAAACCTGGCCAATACATTCAATACATACACCCTCCCCCCCAACACCTACAGTACAATAATGTGCAAAATAACTATTATCCAGATATGGATAATAGATTAATTGCCCATTATTAAAAACATTAACTAGCATATACAAATAAATAAAGTACTACTGACCTCATCAATACGAAGTGTCCGATGCCAGCGCCTTCCTTCTCTTGCCCACACAAAACATAGCCAAAACCAAGCCAATACATTGCAATTACATTCAGATATCAATTAACCCCTTAAACACCTTATCGGATAATAACCGCAAAGGTAATTAAGGGGTTAAGCCACACAGGCACGATACCCACCCTTCACCCATGAATTTGTACTGTGGCTTCATCATGCAACTATATATATATATACTGTATATATATACATACAGAGAGACAGAGAGAAAGAGAGAGAGAGAGATATATACAGTATATATATATACACACGTTATATACACACCCATGATAAACCAAATATACAGTACAAATAAATGTAGAAGGGTTATCAAAACCATACTGTTCTACAACCAAACACTTCTCCATACAGATACTACATTAAAATCAATTTCCTTTAAAAATCCTAACTGATCTCACAATCTACTGTACTGTATATGATCACAAACCAATGAAAAAAGTCACATTCCAAAATGCATAAAATCTATGCACCATACTGTATACATTCTGCAAATTAATCAACGTAAACAAAAATCAATTAGCAATCATTATTTAGATCTCTAAACATTTCACACTCAATCATGAACAATGAAACCATTAACAGATTCACGCCTAGAGCAGAACAATTAAGCCTTTGAAAAAATATAAGTACCGACAAAAATACAACCTTTCCAAACCAAGCCTACAGTACCTACAGTATCCCTGACCTTCCTCAAACACACAATACAATACCAAGGAATAATACATCTATCTAATTTTAAAATACTTTAAACTCACAAAATAATTAAAAACACATCTAATCCAGCTTTTAAAACATCATCATTTCTTACCCTGAATGTATACTGTACAGTATATCTCTCTAGACATATATATTGTACATACATACATACAGTGGCAAGAAATGATATACCACAAAAAAATAAAAATACACAGGTTAAAAAACCTTTTGAAAAAATTAACAAGTTAAATAAAATACATTTCTTTACTGTAGTTCACTTACCATTACTTGCCCCCACCGACTCCCGTTGCCCAGCTTACTCACGAACCAATCCACGATCAGGAACCCATAAAATAATAAACCATTGAAAATAATAAACATTAAACTAAAAATCCAAACCAATCCACGGGTCTTCTACTTGTAATACACCTTCATCTGTATTCTTCTTTCTTCTATCTCCTTCCGGGCGGGGCAGGGCGTGGTCTTCTTTCCATCATCGGCCACGCCCTTGTCTTTTTCCTTCTCCGGAGGTCCTTCCTCCGCGGCGTCTGGCTGCAAAATGAGACGACATAGGCTTTTAAAGGCCTATGACGTCACATTTTGCGTCATGGTTCCCACGGTCCTGATTGGACCGTGAAAACCATGTGTGTTGGCCGATAATAAAAAAATGATGACGTCACTTAAAGGGAATGAAAGCACAGCCAATCAGAATGGCTTTGCTTCAATTGCCTTTAAGATGACGTCATGAAAAGGCACATGGCCGTGCACACATGGTACTAGAGCCAATCAGAGCGTGGGAACTTTATGCCTACTCTGATTGGCTCTGGTATACCATGTGTCAGGGGCTTGGGGGAGAAAGGATGTGACGTCAATGAAAACCTGTCACGTGGTACGGTAGCCAATCAGAGCGTGGGAACTTTATCCTTATTGACGTCACATCCTTTCTCCCCCAAGCCCCTGACACATGGTATACCAGAGCCAATCAGAGTAGGGATAAAGTTCCCACGCTCTGATTGGCTCTGGTATACCATGTGTCAGGGGCTTGGGGGAGAAAGGATGTGACGTCAATAAGGATAAAGTTCCCACGCTCTGATTGGCTACCGTACCACGTGACAGGTTTTCATTGACGTCACATCCTTTCTCCCCCAAGCCCCTGACACATGGTATACCAGAGCCAATCAGAGTAGGCATAAAGTTCCCACGCTCTGATTGGCTCTAGTACCATGTGTGCACGGCCATGTGCCTTTTCATGACGTCATCTTAAAGGCAATTGAAGCAAAGCCATTCTGATTGGCTGTGCTTTCATTCCCTTTAAGTGACGTCATCATTTTTTTATTATCGGCCAACACACATGGTTTTCACGGTCCAATCAGGACCGTGGGAACCATGACGCAAAATGTGACGTCATAGGCCTTTAAAAGCCTATGTCGTCTCATTTTGCAGCCAGACGCCGCGGAGGAAGGACCTCCGGAGAAGGAAAAAGACAAGGGCGTGGCCGATGATGGAAAGAAGACCACGCCCTGCCCCGCCCGGAAGGAGATAGAAGAAAGAAGAATACAGATGAAGGTGTATTACAAGTAGAAGACCCGTGGATTGGTTTGGATTTTTAGTTTAATGTTTATTATTTTCAATGGTTTATTATTTTATGGGTTCCTGATCGTGGATTGGTTCGTGAGTAAGCTGGGCAACGGGAGTCGGTGGGGGCAAGTAATGGTAAGTGAACTACAGTAAAGAAATGTATTTTATTTAACTTGTTAATTTTTTCAAAAGGTTTTTTAACCTGTGTATTTTTATTTTTTTGTGGTATATCATTTCTTGCCACTGTATGTATGTATGTACAATATATATGTCTAGAGAGATATACAGTACAGTATACATTCAGGGTAAGAAATGATGATGTTTTAAAAGCTGGATTAGATGTGTTTTTAATTATTTTGTGAGTTTAAAGTATTTTAAAATTAGATAGATGTATTATTCCTTGGTATTGTATTGTGTGTTTGAGGAAGGTCAGGGATAGATAGCCTTGGTTGTACTGTACTGTAAAGGTTGTATTTTTGTCGGTACTTATATTTTTTCAAAGGCTTAATTGTTCTGCTCTAGGCGTGAATCTGTTAATGGTCTCATTGTTCTTGATTGAGTGTGAAATGTTTAGGGGTGTAAATAATGATTGCTAACTGATTTTTGTTTACGTTTGATTAATTTGCAGAATGTATACAGTATGGTGCATAGATTTTATGCATTTTGGAATGTGACTTTTTTTTCATTGGTTTGTGATCATATACAGTACAGTAGATTGTGAGATCAGTTAGGATTTTTAAAGGAAATTGATTTTAATGTAGTATCTGTATGGAGAAGTGTTTGGTTGTAGAACAGTATGGTTTTGATAACCCTTCTACATTTATTTGTACTGTATATTTGGTTTATCATGGGTGTGTATATAACGTGTGTATATATATATACTGTATATATCTCTCTCTCTCTCTTTCTCTCTGTCTCTCTGTATGTATATATATACAGTATATATATATATAGTTGCATGATGAAGCCACAGTACAAATTCATGGGTGAAGGGTGGGTATCGTGCCTGTGTGGCTTAACCCCTTAATTACCTTTGCGGTTATTATCCGATAAGGTGTTTAAGGGGTTAATTGATATCTGAATGTAATTGCAATGTATTGGCTTGGTTTTGGCTATGTTTTGTGTGGGCAAGAGAAGGAAGGCGCTGGCATCGGACACTTCGTATTGATGAGGTCAGTAGTACTTTATTTATTTGTATATGCTAGTTAATGTTTTTAATAATGGGCAATTAATCTATTATCCATATCTGGATAATAGTTATTTTGCACATTATTGTACTGTAGGTGTTGGGGGGGAGGGTGTATGTATTGAATGTATTGGCCAGGTTTATTTTTTTTACATTCAGGGTTACTTCCGTGGTTTTGCGTGGGACCTCTGGAGACCACCCGCGGGGAATCCTCGGGTATCCTAAAGGGTAGCAGGCTGGTGGTTCCACGGGTGACACATGCGGGGATGATGATGTGTGGTCCCACTTCTGTGGGGGCACCGCGGACCCGTAGTCTGCGGGCATGACGATGTGTGGTCCCACTTCTGTGGGGGCACCTCCGAGCCGTAGGTGCGGGGATGATGATGTGTGGTCCCACTTCTGTGGGGGCACCGCGGACCCGTAGTGAGCACCCGTGAGTTCCCCAGACCCCCATGGGAACCACCCGAGGCCCCGCAGACACCTGTGGGTTTGACCCGGGGCTCCCAGACATCCTTGGGCCTACCGTGTGGACCCAATTGAGGCTCACGGTGACCCAAGGAGACCACCTGGGCGCCATGGTGCTGGCAGGATCCACCAGCAGGCCTCCAGAACCTGTGGAATGCTGCTGGTAAACTGTAGGTCTGTCCAGGTGCCCTGCCAGCCCACCGGGGACTAGCGTGGGGCTGCGTTATGGACCCTGAATGTAAAAGAATAAATCTTGTATTTATGATGGGGGGGGGGGGCACAGGGGGTGGGTAATGTATTTAATAAATAGAATGCTGTTTATTGTGGGTGATTGTACTGTTTTTATTGTGGGTACTGGGGTGGGGGTGGGGTGTTTCCCCAACGGTATGTGGGTAGGCCTCCCTTGTGGGAACTGATTGGGTGGTTAGGCCTCACGGGTGGGGGGGGGGGTTAGTGTGGGAGGGTATGTAGGCATCCCGAGTGGTGGGTGGGTGAGGGTGGGTTAACCCCTTCATGACTGTAGCGGTTAATAACCGCTATGGTGATTAAGGGGTTAGGGGACATTACTTTGTATGTTTTAATTTTTGTGTCTGTTTTGCAGAAGCGGAGGGGCCATGGCCAGGATGGGGGGGGGGGTTAACGGTATGTGGGTAGGGGGTGAGGGTGGTTAGCAATGCAGGGAGGGAGATTTACTGGTAACAGAAACATCTCTCTCCCTTCAATGTACTGTAATCTGTTTAAAGCCCCCTCCCCCCTAATGTGTGTTTCTGTAAAATCTCTCTCCCTTCAATGTACTGTAATCTGTTTAACAGAAACATTAGGGGGGAAGGGGCTTTAGGCCTTTATATCTCTCTCCCTTCAGTGTAATCTATTTAACAGAAACATTAGGGGGGGAAGGGGCTTTAGGCCTTTATATCTCTCTCCCTTCAGTGTAATCTGCTTAACACAAACATTAGGGGGGAAGGGGTTTTTAAACAATGCTGTGTATAATGTACTGTATAAGGTTTTTTACAATTAGATAGATGTAATCCTTGGTATTGTAAGGGTTAGTTTGGTTTTAAATTGTCTTTTCTGGTTGTTACTTACAGTATATATTGATTTTGGTTTACTTGCTTGGTTAAAATACTTTTTGGTATTGTAGTGTGCATTATCCTTAGCGTTGTATACTGTAGGTGCCTTTAAACCCAGTAACCTACTGTATTGTGATTCACTTTGATTCTCCCTAGTGTTTTTTGAGTCACTATCCTTTTCATGTTTAGGGTTGACAGTGTGTGTCGTTCCCTAGTGCTGTTCATTAGTGTTTAAGGGTCCATGCCTCTTTTTTAAGTGTTTTTAAATCATGTACTGTTTATTCATCCCTTTTTGCACTGTGTCAAATAAATAAACAAATATATCAATTGCATACCTGAGTGCTCCCATACGGGTTACTTTTTTCTCTTTTCACTCACATACAGTATGTATATATATATATATATATATATATATATATATATATATATATATATACAGTATATATACACAGTGTATATATGTATACTGTATATATATATATATATATATATATATATATATATATATATATATATATATATATATATATATATACAGTGTATATACTGTACAGTATATACAGTATTTATTTCTCTTCATGTCTTTATTTATTTATTTATTTATTTAGATTTATTTATTAATTGTGGGGCTGCTGTGCGTGAATTTTTTTTATTGGGGGTGAGGGGGGTGTTTGGCCCTTGGTGTGAGTTTACGACTTGCAGCAGCAGCAGCACAATTAATAAATAAATATAAATAAATAAATAAATAAATGACAATAAATACATTTGAAATACATTTTTATTGATAGTGTACATGTGCAGGGGGTCTCCGGAGCTGAAGCGCACAGGTTTCAGGTCTGGGGACCCCGTGCCCCCCGAGATACAGGCCCCTTTAGGGGGTGCCGGTATCCCTCTGCTCTGCTTGGTTAAACGCAGAGCACTCAGCACTCAGAAACACAGGCCAGCCAGATTTAAACACACACACAATAGGGGGAGGTTTTTTTTACATAGCTTGCAGGGAAGCTTAACGCACACACACAATAGGGGGATAGGGGGATAGGGGGAGGTTTTTTTTACATAGATTAGAGAGAAGGCAGGGCGTTTTAAAAGCAAGAATAGGGGGAGGGGGTTTTACATAGATTTTATTTATTTATTTAGATTTATTTATTAATTGTGGGGCTGCTGTGCGTGAATTTTTTTTATTGGGGTTGAGGGGGGTGTTTGGCCCTTGGTGTGAGTTTACGACTTGCAGCAGCAGCAGCACAATTAATAAATAAATATAAATAAATAAATAAATAAATGACAATAAATACATTTGAAATACATTTTTATTGATAGTGTACATGTGCAGGGGGTCTCCGGAGCTGAACCGCGGTGGTTTTAGGTCTGGGGACCCCGTGCCCCCCGAGATACAGGCCCCTTTAGGGGGTGCCGGTATCCCTCTGCTCTGCTTGGTTTACAGGCCGCGATCACGTGATCGGGACCTTTAAACCAAGCAGAGGGCTACCGGCACCCCCTAAAGGGGCCTGTATCTCGGGGGGCACGGGGTCCCCAGACCTAAAACCACCGCGGTTCAGCTCCGGAGACCCCCTGCACATCTACACTATCAATAAAAATGTATTTCCAATGTATTTATTGTCATTTATTTATTTATTTTTTGGCGGCTGCTGTGTGTGTGTATTTTTTTATTGTGGGTAGCGGGAGGGTGGGTGAATGGGGTATTCGCCCCAACGATGGTTGGGGAGGGCTTGCGGGGGGGGGGGGGGGGGTGGGGTAGCGGGAGGGCTTAACCCCTTCATGACCGTAGCGGTATTAACTGCTACGATCGTGAAGGGGTTAAGTGCACCCGCAACCCCCCCCCCTCCCGCAAGTCCTAAACTCACACCAAGGGCCAAATACCCCCCTCACCCATCCCCACTACACACAATAAAGCGGGCACGGTGGGTTAACCCCTTCATTGCCTTAGCGGCTATCCGCTATGGTAATGACGCAGCATTTTCCGTATTTTTAATAATATTGATCAGGAGCAGGGGGGGGGGGGGTTCCCTGAGCATTAATCATTAATTTCTGGCTCAGGGAACCCCCTGCTCACTTTACAATATTATTAAAATAATGCTTCTTTACCATAGCGCATAGACGCTAAGGTAAAGAACGAGTGTTTATTTATACTGTATATTGTATGTGTTTTATTGATAGTGTACATGTGCAGGGGGTCTCCGGAGCTGAACCGCGGTGGTTTTAGGTCTGGGGACCCCGTGCCCCCCGAGATACAGGCCCCTTTAGGGGGTGCCGGTATCCCTCTGCTCTGCTTGGTTAAACGCAGAGCACTCAGCACTCAGAAACACAGGCCAGCCAGATTTAAACACACACACAATAGGGGGAGGTTTTTTTTACATAGCTTGCAGGGAAGCTTAACGCACACACACAATAGGGGGATAGGGGGATAGGGGGAGGTTTTTTTTACATAGATTAGAGAGAAGGCAGGGCGTTTTAAAAGCGAGAATAGGGGGAGGGGGTTTTACATAGATTTTATTTATTTATTTAGATTTATTTATTAATTGTGGGGCTGCTGTGCGTGAATTTTTTTTATTGGGGTTGAGGGGGGTGTTTGGCCCTTGGTGTGAGTTTACGACTTGCAGCAGCAGCAGCACAATTAATAAATAAATATAAATAAATAAATAAATAAATGACAATAAATACATTTGAAATACATTTTTATTGATAGTGTAGATGTGCAGGGGGTCTCCGGAGCTGAACCGCGGTGGTTTTAGGTCTGGGGACCCCGTGCCCCCCGAGATACAGGCCCCTTTAGGGGGTGCCGGTATCCCTCTGCTCTGCTTGGTTTACAGGCCGCGATCACGTGATCGGGACCTTTAAACCAAGCAGAGGGCTACCGGCACCCCCTAAAGGGGCCTGTATCTCGGGGGGCACGGGGTCCCCAGACCTAAAACCACCGCGGTTCAGCTCCGGAGACCCCCTGCACATCTACACTATCAATAAAAATGTATTTCCAATGTATTTATTGTCATTTATTTATTTATTTTTTGGCGGCTGCTGTGTGTGTGTATTTTTTTATTGTGGGTAGCGGGAGGGTGGGTGAATGGGGTATTCGCCCCAACGATGGTTGGGGAGGGCTTGCGGGGGGGGGGGGGGGGTGGGGTAGCGGGAGGGCTTAACCCCTTCATGACCGTAGCGGTATTAACTGCTACGATCGTGAAGGGGTTAAGTGCACCCGCAACCCCCCCCCCCTCCCGCAAGTCCTAAACTCACACCAAGGGCCAAATACCCCCCTCACCCATCCCCACTACACACAATAAAGCGGGCACGGTGGGTTAACCCCTTCATTGCCTTAGCGGCTATCCGCTATGGTAATGACGCAGCATTTTCCGTATTTTTAATAATATTGATCAGGAGCAGGGGGGTTCCCTGAGCATTAATTTCTGGCTCAGGGAACCCCCTGCTCACTGTACAATATTATTAAATCTCTCTCTGCTGCAAACACATCTCGCCCCCAGTATGTGCAGTAATTTACTGAACATGTACTGTAGAATAAATGCATACAGTAGTTTTATTTATTCGGGTTTATTACACAGTATACTGTATGGCCGGAAAACATCAGCATACAGTACAATATAATCCATCGAAATCCCCCCATTAGCCGTTTTCTTTTCTGAGGAAAAACAAAATGAAAAGTTTTAATGTACAGTAATGGTCAGCCCCCTAAAGAAGTTCCCAGCCAGCCCCACCAAAATAATACGGCAAAAATACAGTACTCACCATACTGTACAGTACAGTATTACTAAATTTCCCATTCAGCTTGCGCTGGCGCCGGCCCACTTCCAGTCCAGCTTTCATCATTTTGCAGAGGGACTAGCCCACCTGTAGTCAGCGGGAAATCGCTTAGGTACATGCAAGCTTCATCAAAACTGGCTGCGAAATCCATCTCAGATTTGTCACCGACGGCAGGACCATGATGATAAGCTGGTGCTGCTGCTGGTTCTGGTTCTGGTTCTGGCGCATTGCTTGGCAGGGACTGTCGCTTCTTATTTCGTTTTAACACGACCCTTCGCCTTTTGCCGCCTCCATTATCATAGATACGGGAAAAACCCTGTGACACACACCAATACCCTCCAACAAATTGGGGCTCAATACGGTGAAAACAGGGGTCACTACATAACCTTTTCCTTATTGCATGCTTCCACAAATGAGGAGTTGGCGAAAATCTGTAAAAGTCATAATTTTCGATAAAATACTGATAAATTTGAACAACTGTTGCCATCTTATCCTCTGTTGCATTTATAGCGGCCCATATCAAATAAGCATAACTTCTGTCAGGTTTTTGGAACACGGGCTCCACTTGTTCACTCATGTCTCTGTAGAATAGTGTAAGTGAAAATGATCTTTGTCTTTATTTAATACATTACTGTATGTAAAGCCTAAATTGATACATTTTTTGCAACTATTCCTTCAGTCTCAAGGACAAGTTACACAATAGCATACTGTACTGGGATAAAGTAACTTTTTTTGGAAACGAAACAACTTGCAAAGGCCACACATTACTTAAGTCATGAGTTTATGCCATCTGGTGGACAATCGAAACATCGCAGCCTAGTAAATCATTCTCATTATCATTTAACAAGATCAGGCCCCCGTCAGCAAGGCATGAACCGTGGCTGGGAAGGCAAGCGCAACGAAGCATGCAAGAGGTGAGCAGTGGCGGATTCCAGGTTTCTGCCAGGTACAAACCAGGCATTTGCTCGAATAAAGTGTGTCGGTGCAGTAGACAGATCCTCACTAAAAACGTGGATACACTCCCACCAGCCCAGGTATAAGTTGGCATATGTTGGGGCACAAGCAGTGCCCATGGCGGTACCCTGGGTCTGGTGGTAATAAAGCCCATCAAAAATAAAATAATTATGTGTCAGAACATAATTTAATAGATCAAGAACGAAGGAGTTGTGTCTGTTAAATCTACGGTCCCTGGTCGACAGAAAGTATTGGGCAGCATTGAGACCATTCTTGTGAACAATGGAAGTGTATAGTGATTCTACATCTAGACTCACAAGAATGGTCTCTGATGTAACGTGGATCCCATCTAGTCTCTTTAGTGTGTCTTTCGTATCCTGAACATACGATGGGAGACTGATGACGAAATCCCTTAGAACCTTGTCTAAGTAAATACTGCTGCCCTCTGACAGACAGTTATTGCCCGAGACTATTGGGCGACCTGGAGGGGACCGTAACCTTTTATGTACCTTAGGTAAGGTATAGAATGTCGCCACCGTGGGTGACCTGGGGTACATAAAGTCAAACTCGCTTCGGCTGATCATATCAGTGTCTAGAGCATTCTGTAGAATGTCTAACAGTTCTAATTTATATTCTGATGTCGGGCTATGGTCAAGGGTCTCATAGCAGTCTTTATCGCTAAGAAGTCTCAAGTTTTCGCTTACATAGGCTTCAGTGTCTTGAATTACGATATTGCCACCTTCCAAGTCCCTAGTTACACAGGCAACAAACAATTCGAAGCAGAGCCAAAACATTATAAGTCTGCCAATAATCTTACATCTGACGAAAAAATTGGACTAAAACAACTGATGTCAGATAAGGCCTACACAATTAAGCCATCTGATAAAGGTGGCAATATCGTAATTCAAGACACTGAAGCCTATGTAAGCGAAAACTTGAGACTTCTTAGCGATAAAGACTGCTATGAGACCCTTGACCATAGCCCGACATCAGAATATAAATTAGAACTGTTAGACATTCTACAGAATGCTCTAGACACTGATATGATCAGCCGAAGCGAGTTTGACTTTATGTACCCCAGGTCACCCACGGTGGCGACATTCTATACCTTACCTAAGGTACATAAAAGGTTACGGTCCCCTCCAGGTCGCCCAATAGTCTCGGGCAATAACTGTCTGTCAGAGGGCAGCAGTATTTACTTAGACAAGGTTCTAAGGGATTTCGTCATCAGTCTCCCATCGTATGTTCAGGATACGAAAGACACACTAAAGAGACTAGATGGGATCCACGTTACATCAGAGACCATTCTTGTGAGTC
Source organism: Ascaphus truei (assembly GCF_040206685.1). Taxonomy (NCBI): domain Eukaryota; kingdom Metazoa; phylum Chordata; class Amphibia; order Anura; family Ascaphidae; genus Ascaphus; species Ascaphus truei. The sequence goes on along the minus strand of NC_134486.1, from coordinate 77,814,537 downwards.
TAGATGTAGAATCACTATACACTTCCATTGTTCACAAGAATGGTCTCAATGCTGCCCAATACTTTCTGTCGACCAGGGACCGTAGATTTAACAGACACAACTCCTTCGTTCTTGATCTATTAAATTATGTTCTGACACATAATTATTTTATTTTTGATGGGCTTTATTACCACCAGACCCAGGGTACCGCCATGGGCACTGCTTGTGCCCCAACATATGCCAACTTATACCTGGGCTGGTGGGAGTGTATCCACGTTTTTAGTGAGGATCTGTCTATGTATACTGACCACATTTCTATGTGGATCAGGTACATAGATGACATTCTGCTCCTATGGGAAGGTTCCATTCAATTACTCCATGAGTTTGTGGAGAAACTAAATACAAACACTCTGAATTTGAGGCTTACTACAGTGCTAAGTACCACCTCAATAACATTCCTAGATTTGAACATATACATTGATGGTGATCGTAACATCCAGACAAAGGTCTATAGGAAAAGCACTGCGACCAATAGTCTGTTACTAGCGCAGAGCCAACATCCTAGAAGCCTCATAAGTGGCATCCCCATTGGTCAGTATCTCCGACTTCGGAGGAATTGTTCTACGACCGAAGAATTTGTAACACAATCTAAAGAACTTCGGTCTAGATTCCTCAATCGTGGCTATCACATTAAAACATTAAATAAAGCTTACCACCGGGCATTGCATAGCGACAGGGCTTCTCTCCTGTCCAGAAGTAAGATAAAACCTAAGGATAGTACAATCAGGGTCATTGGCACCTTTAATAAACGTTGGTGGGCCATTAAAAAGATATTTACCAGGCATTGGCATCTCCTACAGGCTGATGATGACTTGGCACAGGTTATAGGCCCTAGACCTATGATTACCAGCAGGCGGTCCAAAAACCTACGGGACTCTTTAGTGAACAGCCATTTTCAACGCTCCAAAATTACAACTTGGTTGAGCCCTGTTAATGGTATGTACCGCTGCCAAGGGTGCAAAGCATGCAGACACATAAATGTGGGCAAAGTATTCGCCAATTGTGACAATACATCAAATCTCTCTGTGGACAGCTTTATCAACTGTCGGACTCCCAACGTTATCTATCTTATCACATGTGTATGTGGTAAGAGATACGTTGGAAAAACAACTAGACAACTACGCAGACGTGTTTTGGAGCATATTAATTCCATTAAACACTCTGCTGAAACATCTGTTGCAAGACATGTGACACAATTTCACAATGGCGATACCAATGCCATCAAATTCATGGGCATTTACCAGCTTAAATGCCCCATGAGAGGGGGTAATATAGACCAATCCCTGCTTCGGATTGAAGCAGAATGGATTTTTAAATTAAAAACAAGGAGCCCCAATGGACTCAATGAGGGGTTTACATTTACACCCTTTATTTGATCACCTATGTTCCTTTGTTTAGATTCTATTATCTAGCCCAGTGTTTTTCAGTTGTTTAAATGGCTTATTCATGTGTTTTATGTGTTTTATACATTCTTTATATATGAGCAGCCAGATTATTTTCCTTGTTCACTAGGCCGTTTTCCGGCATTTGATATTGAAAGATATTTACTTATTCATCCCAATTATTGACTATATTACCGAAGTTCTAAACCCATTTTTGGGCTTAGTCGTTTTGTATGACATACGTGTATAGCATGATAATTACATAATGGATACTCTATGCAAAATCTCTATATGCATACACATAACTTGTTTTCTATTTTCTTTATTGGTTTTACCACTACCTTCAAGCCTGACACATTGTGCAGTATATCACTATGGGGGAATATATATAATCTAATCTTTGCAATTACACTCTGCATAAAATAGTTACATTAAGTACCATTAACCCTTACCCACCATGAATTGGCTATTATTAGTCATATACTTTATAACATCTTTCCCATTTGCCAACATTTAGGACATGTACAGATTGTCTGAACAAATAAAATTACACTTTTTGTTCATAAGGCTAAATATTTCTAAGTGCCCACGCATGCGCGATAGGAACAAACCTTTGATTTTGGGAAATTTTCTCTTAATTTTTTCTAAGTCCCGACGCATGCGCGATATGAACAATTTCTATTTTACTTTGTTAAATTTTCTAAGTCCCGACGCATGCGCACTACGCGCAACTACAAACGGCAGTCAACCAGGAATATCGGAGACCGAACGCATGCGCACCATGCCTGGACTATGACAGTACTATTGCCTGAGTCCACTGCACATGCGCCTCTAAACGAGTGGTTTCGGGAGTTTCCGCGCATGTGCAGTTACATACATTTCGGGCTAGAGTTTACAAGTATTCGCGCATGCGCACAGCACTAATTCTGAGTTGGCCAATTTTATTCTAAGTGCCGACGCATGCGCGGGGGGACTCATTTTGGTCCGTTGGATTCTCTGAGTCCACGCGCATGCGCGTTAGACTCAAATTTTCGCCGATTTATACCAGACTGCCTAAAAGCCCTAAAAACACTCGTTTTTACACACTAATACAGTACTTTTGTTACTATATGTGTGGGAATCTACACATACGGTTTATTAAGCATTTGTGTAATTTGATGGGTGCAGTTTGACAACGGACCAACTGCGCATGTGCAACAGGTGTAAACTTGTTCAATTTGCAATCAAGGTACTGTGTGGGTATATAAGGGTTTATTCTTCCTCCCCCAAGCAAATTTGTCCCTGAGGAAGCTCCTTTGCTGGAGGGAAACGCGCGTTGGACGCGCTATGTTGTCAGTCTCCTACTTGGAGCTGCTTTTATGTAGTGTTCAGTAGTCTCCTGGATTTATCTATGTAGATCTGAATTGGGTACTTCACTACACTCAGTGTGCAAGCACGCCTGCTCTTATATGATTTAACCATTTGGAGTGTGTTGTAGAATGATTCAATGATCAATATGCTGTGAACATTTGCTTCACTATGCTGTGAATCATTCACCCTCCATCACTACACTATCAGTAGCACTTTTATATATATTGGATGGCAACACATGTTTAATTAACATCTTCAAGTGCTCTGTGGTTTACAAGTCTAAGCAGGACTGCGGTAGCCTTACGATACATCACAGTCACTGAGTGTGCATGTCTATTTATTTATTTACTATTACTCGTGTACCTGATCTCATAGGTGCTCCAGAGGGGTTTATACCCTGACTAAGCAGCGTTCTGTGTCCTGTAGCTACTACTACCAATTGTCGGTTGAGATCACTCCAACACACATTCACTGACACAGACGCTAGTCATTGTCAATTTAATTTATTTTTAATGCACAATACACAACGCTTTAGGTAATATATGTTTTATGTTAATATATTAAAAGTTAAATTTTAAACTAAGTAGGAGTGCATTATAGTGGATTCTTTTGGGAGACACATCCATTTTGTGTTCTCCTGCCCCCCCCCTTTTCAAATTCTGAGCAGTCCCCAACCTCCTCCGTGACCCCCCGAATTCGCAGATTATTCCGCCTGTCGCGGTTCTCCGCATCCTCCTGCCTCTCCCTTAGTTCATCTATTTGTCGCTGCAGATCTCCTGTTTTTTTGTCCGTTTTTTTGACCACTTTAATTGTTTGATCCACTTTTTTTTTCGAGATCATCTGTCCTGGAGCCAAGTTTAATTACGTCTTTTTTCACCTCTTTGATCTCTGCCTGCAGGAGTGACTTCAGGTCATTGTATAACCTTTCGAAATCGCACCTCCTGACAGGCAATAATCCCTGGCTCCCTCGGCTGTCTTCCTCTCCCTCTGCCTCGGTGTCTGTGTCAGGATTTGAAACCGGCGCCATTTCCTCCATTCCCCCGCTTGCACTGGTGCCTCCGAAATATGCTCTGACATCGGCTGATTTGGTTTTTTTAAGGGGACCTGATTTTTTCGGGGCCATCCCTGGATGATATGTGGGAGATGCCTTCAGTTTGGGGTCGGTTCCGTCGGTTTTCGGGTGCTTTTAATATGTTTTAATATGAGCGCGGCACGGAGCTAGCAGCCTATGCGACTCTCCTCGTGTACATCGCGCATGCGCCCCCATTTTCTGGTAATTTTATGCGTGACCCTCAGATTATTGTTTTACGTTAAGTTATCTAGATCCTATTGAATTTGTTTTGCAGCCTGAGAAACTGAAAGTTTATTTCAAACTTTATGTATAAATGGGCCTCTATTATGCATTTATTGAAGTTTCCAATGCCCCTTTTTGGTCAAGTTTGTTTTAGTGTATAAAAGCACACATTCTTTATTACTCTATGAGCAATGCAGAATGAGAAAGTCCTCCTTGGCACTTGTAATCTGGATGATGGTACAGATGCTCTCCGATAGATATAAAAAGAAAACAATACAATATTGCTTCAATAAAGTTATATAAACAATCTGTATCTTAACACCTCATTGTGAACCCATTTGGATATAAATTGACTTAATTCATATGAATATTGCTCCACGTGTTCATTAACGATTGTACTAATTTGCAATCTCTAGTGTTAATCAAATACCCAATACAGCTCAACCCCGAAATAGCGCGATCTGCTATAACACGAATACGCTTATAACGCAATATGAGCGTGGACCCATTTTTATGTGGGAATTCGTGAGTGCATTTCCAATTGTCTTTTGTTATGCGTTTTTATAGTATAGATGTTTATATGTTATTGTTCTATGGTTATTCTCTGTTTCCTTTTCATATGACGCATAAGGTATCTGTAACCAGCTAGCTTAATACAACATATCCAAGAGTATATAAGCTAAGTAACTGAAGAAAATTCTTCACTATATATTCAAGCACAAGAAGTTAGTGTATACATATATTACACTAGCATCAGTATTTGGCAGATAGTGGGTCTAATAATAAAACTAATAATATATTGGGTTATTTGATCAATATATTGGGTTATTTGAGATTGCAAATTAGTACAATCTTTAATGAACACGTGGAGCAATATTCATATAAATTAAGTGAATTTATATCCAAATGGGTTCACAATGAGGTGTTAAGAAGATACAAATTGTTTACAATATTGCTTCAATGAAGTTATATATTGTTTTCTTTTTATATCCATCGGAGAGCATCCGTACCATCATCCAGATTCCAAGCCCCATGAGGACTTTCTCTTTCTGCATTGTTATCAAGAATATTTTTGGACAAATCTTCAAGTCTTCTAGGCTGCAGGACATTGGACATTACTTTTATTGGTATTGTATTCATCAAGTGTGTACGCAATTGTCATGGAACAGGTATACCCCTGTCCGTACTTCTGTTTCACCCCCCCCCTTTTATCCTCGCAGCCCTGCTTGTCAGCTTATTAGTGCCAGCTGTATGTGTTTGGTTCTGCACACACACAGTGCTTGTGTGATAAACACAGTGCCATTTCCCCTCTCCCAGCAGCTTGCTGTATTAAAGATGCAACATTATTGCTACATGTTGTAGCTCCCCCAGACACTCCTGTGAGTTGCCATGGCAGCCCCAGCCTTTCTCTCAAATGGGTTAGTCTGCTTTCTCCCCCTCTGCTCTGCCCACAGATGGTCTGTCTCCAGACTATCTTACTACCCAGCATACATTGCTATTTCCTTTCCACCATGCCACTGGACTCGTGAGTACCTCGCTGTAACCCCTGTAATGGTGCTGCAGGATTATCTTTTCACCTCCCTTTACTACTAAGCACACACAGAGATTTAGACCTACACCTCTACACAAGAAACTGTATTTACCTACTTTCTCCAAAATAAAGTAAGAAAAGAAACAGACCTTGTCGTGCTTGGAAAATAGGGCGAGTTGACACTATCTGAGCTAAGTCATCACCACGTGACCCTCTGGCTTCCAGAATAGCAATACTGTGACATAGATTACATTAGCGCTAGGGTTGTGGTGATACCACACTATGTATGAGCAGTTTGCATCATATACCCCATTTGTATTTGTTGTTTTTGCTCTTTGGAATCAGACCCCAGGCTACTGTGGCTCGCGTGTAAAACGTGTGTTCTATATTTATTACTTGCATATACTTTTTTTTTATGCGTAATGATTTCTAATGCCCAATATCTTTGAGCCGCAGCAATACAGGTATCGCCATTACATTTTAAGGTGTCCTTTTTCAATTTCTGTTTTCTTCATTTTCTGTTAGATTCTTTTATCAATATAATTTTTTTTCTATGAAAAAAAAGTATTTTACCCGTTTCAAAAAACTCGTATTTATACATTTAATCAATACTAATATTATTATTGGTCCCAATGTGCATTTTACAGCATCTGTGTACCACTAAATTCCTCCATAAACCCTTCTTCCTAGCATCGTTTGCATCTGATCAATAATAATAATAATATTAATAATATTACAGACGTCTTGTTATATACAGTATATCAAAGATGCAGTCCCCTCTTCTGTTATACACCCCTCTACACTCTTACAGACCCTCCTAAATTTTCTTGAACCTTTGACTTCTATTTCTCACTTCAGACACAATCTCAAAGGAGTATATTAATAGTTGTTTTTGTTCAATTTATTCGTTCAATGGGGAAACAGTTCAAATATGGTGAACAGAGGACACGGATAAAATGCACCAATATTTATACGTTGCATCCATTGAGCTCATCCTTTTCGTCTTTTTCTTAATCTGTAAGCAATAAGGAGATTGGGACACATTTACTAAGCAGTGCTATTCACGGTGAGACATTCTTGCACCAGTGGACAGGTGTTGTATAGAAATGCACCACTTGGTAAACATGAGCATCTCGTTATTCTTTATTTTTGTTAAACATTTTTTAATCTGCTCTCGCTTTTAATGACTTCTAGTTTTTGTACTGATTAGCTGCTGTCTGTAACAGTTGGATATATTCACATTCCAACTAAGAACAAAATAAAATGGTCTATTCCTCTTTATATTCGTTGAAATATACTTGTATTTTATGTGCTAAAATTCTAAATGACTTGGCAGAACAGTTTGATGGCATTAAAAATCTCTCAAACAATGTACAGTACTATCATGCTAAACGATCCTGCTGCGGACTGATTCCATTAGCCAATAAGACACTCTATCTCAGCTTCTAATAAAATATAACTAGTATTACAGGGCAGCAGCGACTGCCATTAACTTGTGCTTGAAGATAAGAAAGACAAAAAAAACCATGAGAGTTTGCAGTAGTTGACAGTACTTAGCAAATATTTAAAAGAAAAATATTTGGGTAGATAGGAAAAAGGAAAAAAATACATTGGAGGGATAAATAATGAAAAATAGACCTCAACCTGAGAGAGAAAATGATATTGAGGAGTCTAAATATGAGACTAAAGGAAATACATATGTTGTAACTATGCAAAAATACTAACGAGATAATTGTGTAGAAGAATATTTTAATGAACATAATTTTTTAATTATGCCGTAATTATCCTACACAAAATTGTATATAGACATAACAGTTTGTTGTAACTGAAATTTATATACAGTATACTTAATTATGTGAACTAAACTTTGCAATAAGTAGTTTCATCTGTATTTTTATAATCCTCTCATTCTTGGTCCAAATTCTCTTAAAAATCATGTTCAAGAATGCTTTTGACTATTTGTGTTCCTTTTATTTTCAAAGTTTAAAGAAACCCTTATTAGCACATCATCCTCACATAGTTATATAGTAGATGAGGTTGAAAAAAGACGTAGGTCGTCCATCAAGTTCAACCTATTCTAAATTTAGACAACAAATACTTTATCCTATATCTATACTTATTGAGCCAGAGGAAGGCAAACAAAATACCCCATTAAGGGGAAAAATAAATTCCTTCCTGACTCCAGGAATTGGCAATCGGATTAATCCCTGGATCAACATTCTTCCCATGTTTACTTATTTGGTATATCCCTGTATAAAGTACCTTTCCTTTTTAAAAAGATGTCCAACCTTTTTTTGAACAAATCTATTGTATCTGCCATCACAGCCTCCATGGGTAATGAATTCCACATTTTAACTGCCCTTACTGTAAAGAATCCTTTCCTTTGTTGCTGGTGAAATCTCCTTTCCTCCAACCTAAAGGGATGGCCCCGAGTCC
>NC_134486.1:77041505-77164005 GCF_040206685.1 Ascaphus truei | reverse complement strand
TGGGGGATGTAAAATAATTGGAATTCAGACTATAACATGAGAATGGGAAATAAGTAAACAGTATCCAATGTAATAATCTGCTCTAGAATAAATTGCTTTTAATCACAATCCCACAATGGGCCTTCTTCTAAAATCTCTTCCAATATTACTGATTCCCTGATTTTGCAAACACATAACTCACACCTTCTGTTCTGCAGGGACCAACAACACCTTCATCACAGAAGTTGCTTATGCCAGTGTAGCCATGTCTGGTTTGGCTACCAGTCTGCCCTCCCTGACTTGCAAGACCTGGTAACAGTGCAGGCAGTGTCAGGACTAATAATCCTGGGTTTTCCCCACAGTAAGCAGCTGTCTTGAGTGACAGGGGAGGAGGTGGGCTAAGGCCTGTGTTCTGCCCAATCCTGAGCTCAAACCTTGGACATTCCCCCCTCTGTACTTAAGGAGCTGCACACCTAAATTTAGGCAGTGTCTCTACCCCTGAGAGAGACAGGTACTCACACAGAGGTGTACCGAGCATTGGCACCTGCTGTCCCCTCCCCTTGGGGGAGTGAGGAGTGATACTTTACCCCTGACTCTATTAGGGAGTCAGGGAAGAGCAAGAACTGTCCCGGTACCCTTGGCCTGGGGTGAATGTCTAGGGACCATCCTGAGGTTGAAGACCTATTTGACTGTGCTTAAGCAGATACAAGTTGCGTTGCTGTGTATGCAGATGGACAATAAAGTGTTCCAGTTAACTATACTCCTGTCTGGTGTGCAATCTATCTGGGGGTGTGGAAGTAGTTTCTCCTGCAGGGATTGTCTCCACGTCCCTGGAGCCTGCAGCAGATGGAGGCGCTGTACTATGTGAGATAAAGATCAGTAATCTACCCCAGAAGTCTGTCCTATCTTCCACAATGACAATTGCGGAAAGCTCAGCATACGACTTGCAGGAATCTATGCAGGACAATGAAATAGGTATAACCATTATGGATAATATTTACTAAGACGTTCTACAGTATTCCATGAGGTATTTTCTGGTGTCAGAAAATGCATTATCAAATAAGCGAAACCACAAAAAATTCAAAATGACTTGGCACAATCCAACACATCTGGACTGTTGGTTTGTATCGGAAACAAGGGGGAATGTTTGTTGACGATATACTGTATCAGAGATACAGTACTAGCAACAGCAGGATTTGTTGCTTCATTCGGTGCGTTACGGTGGCATAAATTGTGATATTCTGCCCCAATTCCTAGCTGTTGCTATGGAAACGCTGATGTCCCTAGTTATATTTGGATATCTTGTACCATCTTTCAGAACCATGTCACACCCATCTGTAGTATAGGTTCAGGGCTGCCCCAGGACTAGAGTTTTCACCTGGCCACCAGTGTTGGCTGCCCTACGAGCCCCCCTCCCTTCTCTTATACCCCCACTCTCTCACGCACCACCTCCCTCTGTTTCTCACACTTTCCTTTTCTCCCCTACTCACTTTCCCCTCTCAATGTATTTCTCATCCCCCACTCATCGTCCTCCTCTATCTCCCCCCCATGTGTCTCTCACTCCTCCCTAACTCCATCTCTCTGCCACTCCCCCTTTCCTCCGTCCTCTTTCTCAATCCCCCCACATGTTACGCAATTCCCCCTTCTCTTAATCAATTCAACCTCCTCTTACTCAAGTCCCCCCTCCCGTCACTCAATCCCGCCCCCTCTCCTCTCTCTCACTCTGAACTAGACGGTTTGAAGCATGAGTTGTGTCTAGAGATGTCCTAGCTACATGCTGTGCCTTTAAGAGACTAGTTTATAGCCACCGGAAGTGATATGGCTGGTGTGGCATGTGGAAGAAAACAGAAGGCAATGTGCAGCTTAGAGGTTCCTGATTTACCTCAGTAACATATGAAAGTTGAATTAAGAGAAACTGCTTCGCCATATGAGCAGAGCACATAACTGGTGATGGGGAGATAGTGAAAGGATTTCAAATAGCATCCAGATACATGCTCACGTACCCACACTTAGGGTTGCCAGGTGGCTTCTCCAAAAATACTGGACACAATTGTAAAAGGTGAGACACATGCACACACCCCTCTCACCTCTCCGCTCCATGCTGTTTCCTCCTCTCTTTGGCCCCACCCCCAGGCTCCTGACACCTCCTCCTGATTGGCTGCTGCTGGGTAATTGTCATGATCGCACCAGGGGCATGCCCCCTCGGTGCATCACGCCGCTTACCTGCGGTCGCATCCTGCCGCAGCGGCCGGCCCAGTCCAACTTCACGCCCCCTCGGCACATCACCTCTGCCTTCCGGGAGCGTGCGGGGAGTCCCACCTGCGCGCGCATCTCGGCGCATCACACACACATCCAGATGCACGCGCCGCACGCGCGTGCACATCACAAACAAGTACACTGGCCTCAGCTGGGTTACACCTGGACCACATCCAGCCTCAGTCTATCACCGCTCTACCTACATTTAAACCACTCCTCCCTTTTTCTCCCTCATTGGTTCCCTTCTGTATTTATATACCCTGACTCTGCAATCTGGACCTATCCCCGTGGCTTAGGGCGGTGGTCATATAATTCCCCACCTTAGCCCGGCAGTCCAGTCCAGGTTGTAGTGAGCATCCGTGACAGTAATGCAGCCAATCAGGATGGATGGAGGAAGCTGCCCATCCCCCTAGCAACAGTCCTGCTCTTTCCCTGCTCAGCGAAATCCCACGGCCCCCAGCTGGTCATGTCAATATGTCCAGAGAGGTACTACAAAACACATACATGTCCAGAGAAGTAACACTGCTATACACATACATGTCCTGTATTATGCTATTATTTTACTGGGCAGAGTGTCCAAATATAGGACAGTCCAGTTCAATACTGGACTCCTGGCCACCCTACCCACACTGCCTGATACATGTACTTACTTTTATACTGTATGTAGACAGAAAAGGAAAGAAAGTAGCGCCAATAAATTAACAAAAATCTATGTGAATAGCAAAAAATGATACTAGATACCCTAAATTAATAAAACCATTAATGATATAATATTACATACTAGAATAAACAATTATATAAAAAATATTAAATGACATAACAAATTCAAAGTCCAATGTCCAAACCCTAAGGTGAGTCCTGACAGGTAACAACAGGACAATGTAAGGATCCAGGGGTCCACGGCAGCTCTCACATGGAAAAACCAATTCCACAGCAAAATCTATAAGAAAAACAAAACAGAGAGCGCACGCCCCATAGTGTGACACTGTAACATTTAATGTAGGGAAGAATGGGTGGGGGGATTAAAAACACTCACAATGTGCAAGTTAAAATATTGTAATTAACAATTTTATGAATATGTGCTATTGCTTTTATATATATAAACTCACAATTGTTTTTAAATAGCATATCATGAAAGTGTTAATATACAAGGATTCTTTATACTGATTTTATAGTAATTGTTAATTACAAGGTGTTCTTGTTGTTTAATTTTTTATATTTCATATAGAATCATTGTAACATTTGAGGCAAATCACAGTTTGTCATGTATTTTATTTATTTTATTATTCTTTTATTACATAGTGCTTTAAATAACTTATTTATAGCAATATATGTGATAGTGCTATGTATTCACATTATATGGCAGTGTGTATGTACTGGAGAGTCCGTTTGATTATTTATTTATTTATTTATCCTTTAGAAATATATATATATATTTGTCCTTAGATTTGTTATATAATTGTAAAATTTTAATTAGTTAAAGTTCAAATTGCACATTTATTATGCTACGGCTCGTTTTTAGGGGACTTACTTTCTTTTAGTTCACACCAATCACGATCGAGACACTTTAGTACTTATACACTGCCATTTCTGTTCAGGGACATTCCTTTTGATAAAGTTGCATTTGTTGCGACGAAACGCGTCAGGGACGTACCTTACGACATTACGTCATCACGTTGTGTGCATCCTTTACGGCCGGGGAGCACATTGAGTTATAGTGAGGCTTACTCTGATACCTTACCGATTTGGAGGTTTTCAAGTGGTACCGGAGAGACAAAGCTGCTTGGGAGCCTGATTCCAGCTGTTCTTGGACTCTACATGTTGCGGATTGTACCTGCCTTGGTGGTGATTATAAATCACATACTGCTATATTTTAACTTGCACATTGTGAGTGTTTTTAATCCCCCCACCCATTCTTCCCTACATTAAATGTTACAGTGTCACACTATGGGGCGTGCACTCTCTGTTTTGTTTTTCTTACTTTTATATGTGTTAAAATATTTCAGCATTTCAAATGACTGATGTCCCAATTTTTTATGTCTAATCTTTTCATTATTTTACGAACACTAAAAACATGTTCACAATGCAATTGTTAAATTCTTAATTGTTTCAAATAATTTGCTATCTAAAGCATGATCATATTCAGGGCCACCGACAGGGGGAGAGCTGGAAGAATGATCAAGCCCAACTTCTGCACCCAGCTGCCAGGCCTCTAATTACTGTTGGACCCTAGCTCTCCCCAGCTGCTGTGGCAGGTCTGCCTCCCCACCAGATCTCTGGGCTGCGCCGGACCTCCTTCCTGCACCGTGCCAGAAGATAAGGCTTGCTAACTTCAGCATCCACGCGCGGGATTGGCATGCTACCGGCCCACGGTAAATTTGTGTGTATATATGTATATTGTGTTGTTATTGTGTGTGTGTGTGGGGGGGGGGGGAGTTGTGTGTGTGTGGGGAGGGGGTATTGTGTGTGGGGGGGTGGAATTGTGTATGTGTGTGTGGAGGGGGGGTGGAATTGCGTATGTGTATACGTGAGGGAATGGAATAGTGTGCACGTGTGGGGTGGAAGTGTGTGTGGGGTGGAAGTGTGTGTGTAGTATGTTATTGGGGGTGAGAGAGAGGAGGAGGAGAGAGGGGGAGGGAGAGAGGGGGAGGGTGAAAGGAAGAGAAAGAGAAGGAGGGAGAGGAGAGACAGAGGAGAGATTAATTTTAACCTACGGATGTTCTCTTTTTATCTTAATAAGCTATTCAAATATACTTGATGTCCATCTTCCTGATGATATTGCACCTTTAGTATACACTGTTGTAAAATATCTGTAAGGACAAAAATGTCAACTGCATGCTATAATTTTTCATACAGAACAGAGCAGGCAAACAGCTTCCTCTCAGAGGGATTAGCCTAAAATTAATTCTAATAGATGGTAATAGAATGACATCTTTCCCAAAATAACCAACAGATGTTCCAACATTTTACGGCGTGTTGTTGTCTATTCTCTAGTAATCCAACAAAATCCATCTTTTAGACCTAATTGTGCTTTTACAGCTGGAATACTAAAGACCTCTGGTACTGATTTAAGTTTGTATTGACATACTCTATTTCTGCCAGCAGTCACAGTTTAGTTGCATGGTGTTCTACCATGAAGCAGGAAAGTAGGCATTTATTAAAGACAAACATCAATATGCATATTTCCTGTGCACAATTAACTCTGCTAAACATCCATCACCACAATTCAAGGTTCCTAAATTACATAGATGTATTGGTGAAAATATTTAGTGCTTTATCAGTACCTAGATAAACAGATCTATCGTAATAAGAATTATTTTCAGCAACGAATGACTTGCTAAAACACACCATTTCTACATTGTCAGCTTTATTTTCTTGAGCATAGTCCCACAACCAATGCAATACCAGTGCAATATCCTTCTTAATTTCTCTTTCTACATTAAAAGTGTTTGACATAAAAGTTAGAAAATATGTATTTTTATTCATGGCTTTGCATCAAGCAAACAGTAGCTCTTCCTTTTTATAAGTTACAGGATTGATGGCAATAAAGCAGAGCATCCCAAGGCCAAAGACCGCTCACAGAAGTACACAAAATCAGAGGTATTAAAGCTGCAGTCCAAGCAATACCCTGCTTGTGTGTGTGTTTTTTTTTAAAGAAATCAGTTCTGTACTATGAGAAAATACTTGTAGCATTTTTTAAAACAACTCTAGATTACATTTTTTTATGTATTATAATGTAACAAGCTTTTTTTGTTTCTATATCAACCACTCACAAAGTCACATCCCCTTCCTCTTCTGAAACAGACTCTGGCACATCCCTTTTTTGAGCCCTGCCCTCTCTCTAGCAGTGTACCAATTGTATCTAGTGACTGCCTGGTCACATGTTCTTCCCCACAGAAGTTTGTCATATTAATATGCAAATGCATTCCACTGACTACAGAATACTCCTCTGTAGCCATTTAGTGAACCCCTGAGCCGAATCATTGTCGATCGAACACAGGAAAACGGATCAATTGGCAACTTCGCTAATCACTTATCATTGTGTGGATTGTATTAATGCACATATTAAAAGGGGGAAAATTTAATAATTTTTTAAATAAAAAACAGCAGCTTGGACTGCTGCTTTAAGTAGCCATCAAATTTGAATCTTGCAAGGAGCACTGAATGGCCAGCATGCAATGTCATGATAAATAAAGTTACCACCATCTTCTCTAATAAATGATATTGCTGCTAAAAAAAAAAAAAAAGGAGAGAGTTTTACTACTTCAAATAATACAACATTGCAATTTGCAACCATGTGTCTTTTACATGCACAACTGATAACCGCCAGCAACAAGAGTACACTGGCGACACACTTTATTCGAGCTTGGCTAGTCCCACGAATACGGGTATACCCGGGTGTATTGAGGTTTGTGACTGTTTTCTGCCCGAGTGCATTGAGTTATTTTCCAAGCAGGGATTGAAGCATTTTATTCCCGCTGGCTGCAATACTGCACAGTATATATATATAAACTGCATTACAATTCATGAATTTATGCCATCTGGTAGACACGCGAAGCATTGCAGCCTATTAAATCCTAATCATTATCATTTAACAGATCAGCCGCCCATCAGCCAGGCATGAACCCAGGCTGGGAAGGCAAATGCAACGGGGCTTGTCAGAGGTTAGGAGCGGCGCATTCCAGGTATCTGCCAGGTACATACCGGGTATTTGCTCGAATAAAGTGTGTCGGTGCAGTACGGCTGCGGCCCCAGTGCCTGCACTGCACGCGCTCCTGCGAGGCTAGCGGTGCATGCAGCCGAGTCCCCCGGTCTGCAGTAAGCTGCAGAGGGAAAGACAGGGGGGGGGCGTGACGGGGGAGTGATGGGGGCGTGGCCATGACATCACCCGGCAGGTTCGCCCTCATTGGCTGAACCCCCGGGGCGAGGCATAGCGCTCCGTCGCGAGTCCTGATCTCAATTTTCTTGAGAGCAGGAGTTTGTCGGCGCAGCGGCCCCCCCTCGCAGCGGGCCCGGCCCCATTGTGGGGCGGCTCTTGTCCCTGCAGCATCCACCACAGCGGGCGCTGCAGTAGCCAGCGGGGACCTGGCCTAACACAGTACAGAACTGCAAAAAGCACTTCAGAACTGTTTAGTATATTAACCATATTGTTGCATCATCAAACATCCCCCTTGACTTCTAATTTCCGAAAAATATTTTTCAGCCACACAAATTAAAGAAATGAAAAGCTCACAAACAACTAATATTCACAGCAGTGTCAAATATTTCCACAGCGATACCCATATCCATAGTAAGTGTAACGGGTTTCCCCCCCCCCCCAATCGCAGATTATACTGTGGGTGCGGAGAACAATCAGTGTTACCATAGGTGTGGTGCATTACCTGTTGGCTCACAGGAGGGCCGAGCTTCCACCACGGGGAACCTGGGGCAATATACTAGCATATACAATTACAATGATGCAGCGCCTCCACCTGCGATGGCTCCCACCAGAGGGGGAGTGGTTCCTCGCAGGACAATACCCAATAACCACATACAACTGATTGGATAAGAACGAATATCTTTTACTACTGTGCCTAGAAACATGCAATTACAACCGGTAACAACAGGTGTCCCTCTCTAAAGGCAACTTGACTCAACGTCTCCCTGATGCTAACGCTAACGGACACCACGAAGGGTGTCCACACTTTATGCGTCACGGCGGACGCTACCGTCCCAACACAATGATCCCACCCCCAAGTCCAGTGAATCCCACCCAAAGTCTCGCACTCCCAACTCATAGACCAGCGTGTGTGTATATGTGTGTGACTGCGCAGCCACTATGTCTGATGATAGGCCTTGTTGGTGCACGTGAGTTGGTGAGTTACCTGCCCGGGCTCCAGCCACGGGTACTGCTATACCACGGGGGAATCGCTGGGGTGTCCTCCGAAGTTGGGGTGAATTCCGGTGTGTATAATATCACCGCTTCTCCCCGCCGTCGGTACCTTGACGAGAACCGGGCTGAGATCCACAGGCCGCAGTCAATCCGTACTGGGCCTCCGCAAAGATAGTCTAGTTGTCTCTTAGAGGCCAGGCTTAAGCCCAAGCCTCGCGGCGGAAAGCACAGCGTCCGCTGGATTCCTAACTAGCGTATAGCTAATGGAGCAGGGTCCCTAACCTAGGGCCTGTCCTTATCACACTCCGCTAGGATGACTCAGGGCTATCTGGGGCTTAGGGGAGTACTGGCCTAGTGCCGGGAGTCACTGACTCCAGCACCCTACCTCCTTCCCCTAGCTGCTCCTGTCACCAACTGCCAACGTGGCCCCTGTGCGCGAAATGTATCTCTATGTTGAATACAGAGCTCCTCCAGCCCTATTGGCACCCTGGCGTCATGGGGCTGTTCCAGAGGCTCATGGGACTTGAAGTCCTCTTACAGGGCCCTCCTCTCATAGGCTAGGGCTTCGTGGGCTTCCTGGGCCTCCACTGCGCATGCGCGAGCTCCCTGCAGTCCTCCCGGTGCTCTCTGCCCTTGCGCATGCGCAACGCCCCTAACAATGGCGGCGCCCTACTCCGCGAGCCGACGGGACCGCAGCAACGCGATCGCAGCCTTAACGACGGCCCGATCGCGTCCCTGGCAACTGGCCGCAACTCTAGTAACGCGCGGCTCGCGCACCAGCAGGAGGGGGGTCAATACGGCAAGGGGGACCTGGCTACATCAGCATAAACAATACAAATATTTAAGATCAAATTCAAAATATAAGAGAACAATGAATGACAGTACAAAAAATAGTAGTGAATTGAAACATCCTTTCCAACCTCTTGATCACAATTATTACTGTGCCTATAGACAAACAATTACTCCAATTACACCTCATTGGCATTTAAAATCTATTCATTAGGCAATTAGCCAGTCATAAAATCCTAAAACTGGTGTCATTTTGGTTTTGAAATGTAGTTTCAACTAGGGCAGTAAATGGGCAGTATGCATTACTTGCTATTTCTCTGCAACTGCATACCCACCTTTTACACAGAATGAGATGTAGAAAAGACACAGGATGCCGTTTCAAAAAATAAAAAACAAAAGTAATTTTACATTTTTAGCTTCCACTCTGCCATAAATCAAATCATTTATAGTATTCCTTATTGTGATATACTGTAGCAGTTTGTTTCAGCCAGCATTGTCCTCATTTGGAAGCAGGGAGACTATAAAATAAGTAATCACATATGTATCTCATGTCAAAATGCCACTGATACTGTACTGTATATAATTAGACAATGCAGGAGGTATTGTATTAGTTTTATACAATAATTCATACAATTCCGGTGTTGCATTAGTATCTGGTGGAAAAATTAGTTGGTATATAGAATTTTACTAATAGACATGTATAATAACGGATGACACTTGAGAATTATGGTAAGATATAACTAAAGCAAAACTTACTAAAATATTAAACCTGTTGATACTGTACAACTTCAATGGGAACAGCCAACAGTCACTTAGTGCAGCGGTGCGCAAAGTGGGGGGCGAGACTCGCTGCGGGGGCTGCAGGGTTTACAGAGGCCCCCGCACGCTTCCCGAATACATTTAAATTAATGCCGGGGGAGTTGCAGGATCTCTGTAAACGTCTACTTACTCCTGGTCATGTGTCGCCATGGCAACACGGCGTCATGTGACGTCGCGTTGCCATGGCGTCATGACACCAGAACATCTGAGGCAAGGTAAGCAGGGGTGGGGTGGGGTGGGGTGGGGCGAGGAGGGGGGGACAGACGGCAGGGGGGCGCAGTGGAAAAAGATTGCGCTCCCCTGACTTCAGGAATCATTTCTTGTTTATTATGCAATAAATTTAGATCAAAAGTAAGGAAAATTAAACCACAACATATATAATAAAATGAAAACGTTCCTAATTTGTAAATAAAAAAAACCAAGACTTATTCTCTGCACTAGCTGCCTGTAAAATGGCAAATATATTTAATGATTGGCATGTTGACATTCAAAGAACTACATGACATGGACCCAGCTATCTGAAAGTGGTTTAGTGCCCTACATTCCTATTCACTCACTTCAATCTGCAAATGAAGAACTCCTAACAGTTCCCAGAATCACCTTAACTTCCTTTGGGGCCCGAGCTTTTAGCCACATTGCTCCCACTCTTTGGAAAAGTCAGCCTCAATACAGTTCGAGAGACTCCCTCTCTAGGAATCTATAACAGGCTCATGACCTACCTGTTTACTCAGGCTTTTAATTAATGAACCACAACCTGTCCGCGTTTAATACCTACAGTACTATCCAATCCTGTATTGTACCTTTCCTTGTGTTTGCTCTCGTTTCTAACCTTAAATGTTTTCTTCTTTTTCCCTTTTAGTGAAGTGCTTTAAGTCCCATTGGGAGAAAAACGCTATATAAATAAAGGTATTATTATTATTATATGATTGTGCAAGATGTAAAAACTACACATAGCCAATGGCGCGAATAAAAGGCCTCACTATAATAAATTAATTACAGTTATTTGTGACTGTTATATCTAACTCTATATCAGTCATATTTCTGAAAAAACGATGACCTAGAGCCATCTTCTTTACAACACTATTTTTGTAATTATGTCTAAACTCTAAATTAAGCCCAAAGTGTCTTTGGTAAAGCACTGTTAATAAATACGGCTTTTAATGTTTCTTGTGAGTGAACAACTTTTGTGTTGGTGCATAATTAATCAGAACTAGTACAGGCAGTCCTCGGTTATCCAACACAATATGTTACTCAAAATGGCGTTGTATAGCGAAACGTTGTAAAGCGAAACACATTTTCCCATAGGAACACTGTTTTAATTAAAGGTTCCGTTCCTGAAGGCATTTTTAACACTAAAATACACTAAATATTTTGCAGCACACATACTGTATAAATTATGATGTAAAGATTCTATTTATTGAATCCAGAACTGTATAATAAAACTTTATTCTGTGCAGGAATGTACAGTATGAGCAAAAAAAACCCATCAATTATTGGAGGAAGATGAATGGGGGTATCTTCAACGGATGAAGGACTTCTTGGAGGTGATGTAGGTGGACTTGAAGGTGTGGGCCTCTTAAAGAAGCTCTTCAGTGAAGTCTGGACAGATCATTTCCTTTTCTGCCTGTAGATCTCTCTAGAGCAGCTAATGAGGTTGGACACCCCGCCACTAACTGAAGAACTGCGTTCAATGTTGGGGTCATTTTCCTCAAATATGGCTATGGCGCTATCAATGTGCTTAAATGCCGCAGTCAACATTTTGGTTGTTAAAGATTTACAAGGTTGTGCCACTTCTGCAGATTGGTGGGCCTCTTCTTCAGCAATTTTTTGCTGTTTTAATTGCATGAGGTCTTCATTGCTCAACTTGTTCGAATGTGAGGCGAGCAACTCCTCAATATCCTCAGTTTCCACATCTAACTTGAGATCTCTGCCCATTTGCACAACACTTTCTGTAACCTCTGCAACAGTCTCTGTAATGCCTTGGAAATCTGAGACAAAATCAAGGCACAATTTACGCCAAACACCATTTAAATTAGATTGTTTGACCTCATTCCATACGTCTCTGATGTTTCTTACTGCATGGAGAATGTTGTAACCCTTCCAAAATTATTTTAAGGTTGGAACTCCTTCCACATCAGTTGCTCTGATGGCCTGGGCAAATGTTCACCTAAGATAGTAGGCCTTGAATGAAGCGATAACCCCCTGGTCCATCGGCTGTATCAATGAGATAGTGTTGGGGGGCATGAACAGCACCATGATGTTTGGATGGTGGTCATCCAGGAACACGGGATGGCCAGGAGCATTGTCCAGGAGCAACAATGCTTTAAAATCAAGATTTTGCCTTGTGCAATACAATTGCACAGCTGGAACAAAATGATGTTGGAACCAGTCCTTCAAAAGGCTCCTTGTTACCCATACTTCCAAATCACTGTAAGTGTGCTCTTTGCATAACCCTTGAATGCCCTAGGGTTTTCTGCATGGTAAACAGCAACGGTTTTAGCTTACAATCATCTGCAGCATTTGATCCAAACAGAAGAGTAAGCCTGCTACTTTAAAACCAGGCATAGATTTTTCCTCTTTTGCAATGTAGCTTCTACTGGGCATTTTCTTCCCGTAGAGCCCAGTCTCGTCTGCATTGAAAACTTGACGAGCACAATAGCCACCATCCTCTATAATTTTGGCTAATGTAACAGGGAAGGTTTTAGCTACCTCCTCCTCAGCACTAGCAGCTTCCCTGGTCACTTTAATGTTATGCAACTTTTTCCTCTCTTTAAACTGTATAAACCAGCCCCTACTTGCAGTGAACGTTTCATCAGTGGACCTTTCTCCATGCTGGTGCTTAATGTCCTCATAAAGACTCTTGATCTTCCAGCCATATGATGAAGAGTTTTTCTACCTCAGCAATATGTCCAACACGTTGCCTTATTGTTGTGCCTTGCATAGGAACTGAGCCCTTAATCTGTTCCAATATTCTTGTCTTATCTTTTATAATTGTCACAACAGTTCTGCGAGGTATATCCAAGGCACGTCCAATTTCTGTATTCGTCTCTCCTTTCTCTGAGCACTTAATGATGTTGAGTTTTGTCACTAAAGTAACAGATTTTCTATGACGTTTTTGAGCAACATCACTTACTTTTTTGCTTTTATCAGACATGGTTAAGGGCCTAAATACACCACTAAACCTTCACACAGACTGATCTGGATGATTTCCCTGACCTGCAGCCTTCTGATTGGCCACATTTTGCAACTTTGTAAAGCATCGTACGAATGTCGGATAAGCCGTTTTGGCATCGTAAAAATGACCATAGCTATGCATTGCATAGCGTCGGATAAGCCATTAACATCATAAAACGAGGACTGCCTGTAAGTACAGTAACATACAGAGAGAAGTAGTGGCTCAGTGAGTAAGAACACTGACTGTAAACAACAGAACTGATTTTGAATCCGGTGAGCCTGGTTCAATTCCCAGAGACAATTCCATATGGGTGCAAGTCTCCCTGTGCCTCTGCACCAAAAACATAGATTGTAAGCTCATCTGGGCAGGACTCATCTGGACTGTGTCTGTAACAATTCCTATGTGCTGCATACCGCGCATTATACTGAAGTCCCATTGGGAGAAAAGCTCTATATGAAATAAAGTTATTATTAATATAACATAAGCATAAATAGTGTTAATCGTCTGAGTTAATGTTATCAATTGCAACAAAAAAAAACTACAATGTTATAACAAACCAATGTGTCCAGTGTAAGCAGAGATAATTCTTGAGATGTTAAATGAAAAGCTAACACAACAGGAAACATACAACACAGCATCAAAGTCCAATGACAATTACAATATCTGTTGGACTATTTAATGTATATTATGTAGCCCTGGTCTTATTTCAGCACCAAAGACCCCCTCTGTAGCGTGCCGAGCGATCGCGGGTGCTGCCGGAGCCAGCGACGGACTCGCCGGCACAGCACAAGGGTGGGGGCCGGAGGAGGGAGCGCTCCGAGTCCCCGGAGCCTCGGCGGTGCACCCGGCTAGCGGGGGCCGCCATGACATGTTGCGCGAGCGTACGCATTGGTCGCGCAGGCGCAGTAAGGGTAGCGCACGCGGTCCCAATGCTTAAGAGGTCCTGAGTGGACTACAATTCCCAGCAGCCTCTGGGGATTGCCCTTTCACCCACATCACGTGCAGCCAGCCAGCAAATAGGGTTTTGCAGCTTCTCCTGTGGAGGAAGGCTACAATGTTGCGGGGACCACGTTTGGCAGTTGGAGCTGGGAGCAGGAAGGAAGGGTGTATGGAGCAAGTGGCTCCTATAGCAGGTAAGGTAGTTCCCCAGATCCCAGGCAGGCCCCAATCCCCACCAGGGTAGTGGGTAGGTACTGAGGGACAGCCCCTAAGTTAGGGACCCTGCCCTTAGGTGTGAGTGTGCAGTCTTGTCAGTGTCACGGATGGTAGTGCTGTGAGCGCTGACAAGTAGGCACAGTGTGTGTGTGCAGTGCAGTGTAGCTGCAGGTACCAGATTGGCTGCAGTGGGTTGCTGCAGGTACCGAATGAGTGCAGTGGGTGCTGCAGGTTCCGTGTGAGTGCAGTGGGTTGCTGCAGGTTCAGTGTGAATGCAGTGCGTTTGCTGCAGAGGTTAGGGAGAGGTTAGTCAGAGGGGACCCGGGTGGTGAAGGGAGAGGTAGTGGGGGTGCAGGGGGTCAGTGACCCACCTGCATAGGACAGGCTACCCCGTAGGCCCCTAGGAGTGTTCCCTGAAGACACCAAAGGTTGCTGTGCTGCAGGGACGGCCTATAGTAGTAGCGAGCATCCCCCTTACTGTGTAGACAGCTAGGGACAAAGAGACAAGCGTGCGGAGCAGGTTGCTGGCGAGTCGTCTGGGACCAGACGGCTGGACATTAAGACCAAGAGGCAGACCGTGATTCATCTGACCCTTTGCGAAGAGGTACTGGTCACCGCCATGACCGGAAGGTACTATAACATCAAGTGCACCAACACCGGTCAACAGGCGCTGATCCCGCCTTAGGCTAAACTCTTTAGGAACACTGAGCGAGTGGTTAAAGAACTGAGCCTATACCATCACTTTAACATATATGGACACGGTGTGTGGGGCACGCGGTGAGGGGACAGAGACGTTTCTCCTGATGAGGGTGGCCGAGCCACTAAGGTTACACGTCAAGGTTATACCGTTAGAGTATAAGTGTACATGTTGTGTTATTGCTACCGTGCATTATTATTAGTAAAACCAGTTACAATCATATGGTGTTGTATGTTTCTTGCCCAGGGGAATCTCACATCACGGGGATCCTGGGTAAGTGGAGGCGCTGCGTTAAGTAAGTGTATGAGTGTTACCCCAGGCTCCCAGCTAGCGGAGGCTCAGATCTCCTGGAGCCGCAGGTGTTGTACAGTGACCAGTATTTCCTTTGGGAGGGTTCAGAAAAAGGGCTACAATTACATTTGGTAGTGCATGGGAGATCTGCTACAAGCCACTTAATTAGCACAAGTGCATATTGTATTTACAACAGGGCAACAATCTTTGAGCACTAAATACCGAATACACATTTCCTTTGTCGGCATCCAACCGTACCATATTTCATACTTGCTTGCCGTCAAAGTAAAATAATGCTCAGACATTTCACAGTTCAAACCACCTTCTGAAAAACGCCATCTAAAAGGTTATGCAGGAATACTATCAACTTATGCTCTCAGTTTACTGAAGCACAGGTTGTCTGCAATCACAACTTACTATACAGGAAAGGAACAGCTGTGACTGTTGCCGAACGTATGCTACTGTAGGTACTTCACAGCTGGAATTCCTGTCATTTCTTTGAAAACTCTTGAGGTTTAACATAATTTGACATTGCTGTGCTACGTCTTGACTTAAAAGCACCATCAGAGTGACATTAAAATAAAATTTCCAGTTGTGTGTCTCTTATAAAAGCCATTACTTTTGGTCATTTTATTGAAATGCATAATTTAGTGCCTGACCGCTAATTGTTTAAATTAAAGACCAAAAGGAGCTGTGAAACAGGTTCAGCGAAGGCATGCGTCTTAAAGGAGAAACATTAACATTAGATATCCATTTATCTACATATTTGCATAATTTTCATTAACCAGATAATAATTTCAGTATTTTACTAGCAGTTATCTGCTACCTTTTATTTGGGGGATTTTCCAATCAAGAAGCTGCTTATTTAAGGCAATTGAGCAGGGGAAAATATCAGGCCTACAGTAGGTACTAAAATATTTGAATTTTTTATCGTGCGTCAAAATTTAGTGCTTAAAATAGTACAAGCATTCATAAAATGTGTGCCGCATGTACAGTATGAAGGTCATTATGTGACTTTGGACATACGGTATGACACATAGTTCAGGGTTTTAAATTAATTCTGACACATTGCATCATGTTAAATACCTGATTGATACAATTTATATTGAAACTGAATTATATGTTTACAACTAATGTTTGTAAAAATGAATTATTAGAGTAATACCGGTATTATTTGTAATAGCCATACAGTAAAAAAAGAATACATTTTGTTAACCTATATAATTCAACCTTTTGGTTGATACATAGCAAATTCTGTGCTAATAATTTAAACATACTTTACAGTTTACACAAAGTTCAACTTGGTGGATGATTTTGATGCACGTTCTATTTTTTGCGCACAGATACCATTTTTAATGCATACTGTACCATTCACATTTGTACACTTAGTTGTTGTGTGAAAATTCTGCCCATGGCATGAAGTCTGCCCAGTCATCTTGAGTTTTGGATATAAAGCAATGTATGTATTGCTCCAAAGACCGGTTATTTTGCTCCGTCTGTCCATTCGACTGGGGGTGATAGGCGGATGAACAATGTAGGGAGACTCCAAGTTGCTGGCAAAAGGCCCACCAGAACGTGGAGATGAACTGAGTGCCCTAATCTGACACGATGACTTGAGGGGCTCCATAAAGTTGGAACACCTCTTTGGTAAAAACCTCAGAAAGTTTTGCAGCATTGGGTAATCCCTTCAGAGGAATTAAATGAGTTTGTTTGGAGAACCAATCTACGCCCATCAGGATCGTGGTCATACCCTTAGATAACGGTAGCTCCACAATAAAATCCATAGAAATATGAGTCCATGACCGAACCAGGATCAGGAGAGGTTGTAGTAACCCTGTAGGACGATTCCTGGGCATCTTTGTCTGAGCGCAGAAAGGACAGATGGCCACAAAGGTCTTAGCCTCGTTCTGAATCCCAGGCCACAGAAAGTCAGTTCCAGCAATTCGATGGTTCTCCTTTCTCCAGGATGACCAGAGCCCTTGGAGCTTTGACTCCATTCCAAGACCTTCCAACGAAAGGCTGGCGAGATGAAAAGGCATCCTTCCGGAACCTTGAGGCCTGCTGGGATGTGGGATTGGTCCTGAATGATGTCCTCAAAGAAGTCAAAGGTGGCCTCCGAGGTGATGCGGGAAGGAGGAAGTATGGGTTCTTCCCAGTCCTCTGCCACGTCATCAACCAGGAATTGGCGGGAAAGAGTGTCCGCCTTACACTCCTGGACTCTAGTAAGTAAGAAATAATAAAATTAAAACGAGAGAAGAATAATGAACACCGCGCTTGTCGCGACCCCAATAGACAGTTGCCCTCGACGTACAAGAGGTTTTTGTGGTCTGTGAGTATAGTGACCGGATTTTCGGTACCCTCCAGCAAGTGTCTCCATTCTTGTAAGGCCGATTTCATGGCCAAGAGTTCTCGGTTTCCCACGTCATAGTTCCGTTCGGCTGGAGAGATTTTTTGGGAGAAGAATGCACAAGGGTACAACTTGGCTTTTTCTGCTGGGATAGCACTGCTCCTGCCATGACATCATATGCATCTACCTCTAGGGTGAAGTGTAAAGCAGGATCCGGATGCACCAGAACTGGAGCCGAAGTGAAGGCTGTTTTTAGTCAGTCAAATGCCTCCACCGCCTCAGCAGACCATTGAGAAGGATCCGCCCCTTTCTTTGTTAATGTGGTAATAGGCGCCAAGACAGACGAAAAGTTCTGGATAAACCGGCAGTAATAATTCAAAAATCCAAGAAACCGCTGGACAGCTTTCAGGCTGAGAGGACGTGGCCACTCCAGAATGGCTTTGACTTTGGCTGGGTCCATGGCTAATCCAGTAGCCGACATGGCATATCCCAGAAATGAGGTACTAGACTGGTGGAAATTGGTATTTCTCCAGCTTTGCGAATAGATGATTCTCACGCAATTATTTTAGGACCTGCATCACTTGGCCTGGATGTTCCTGTGCTGATTTTGAGAAAATCAGGATGTCGTCCAGGTATACAATGACATACTTGTCGATAGGATTCCTAAATACCTCATTCACAATGTTCTGAATCCAGCCGGTGCTTTACAGTGTCAGAACAAGATATTCGTAGTGCCCATCACGCATATTAAAGGCCGTCTTCCACTCATCACCCGACGAATTCTCTGATGTGCTATCGTTTATTTATAATATTAGTTGAGTATTCACATTTTGACTTCATAGTGTGTTGCTTGCCAATTTATGACCATCTGATGGTATTCAAGGTAACAGAGGCAAGAGGCAATAGACTTCAATGTAAAAAAAATCCAACAGAACAAAAGGGTACATTTTCAAATTACATATAAAATGATGACAATCTTCAGAAAAAAGAACTGCTTTGTACTCGGTTATGAACTTTGTACTATATATTAAAATAATTTTCATACAACTAATTTATATTTGCGGGGCACTCTAAAGCAGCAGTCCATGTGGCTTTTATTTCAGCTCCGGGGAATCCCTGCTTCCCGAGATATTTATCTCAATACAGGGTGCTGGTTTCTCCCCTTAGGAGCCATGGCTGGGTTCACAATATGGCAGTTTAAAAGTCCTGCAGGCCAATAGGAAGTGATGATGTCATCCCTGGCAGCTTCCTATTGGCCCGCGTGACCGGGACATTTAAACAGCATAGAAATACTGGCAACCCCTACTCAGGTAAGTATCTCTGGAAGCAGGGTGTCCCCAGAGCTGAAATCAACACTTTTGGGGGTTTTTTAAGAGTCACGAGGACTGCTCCTTTAACACAAGCCTCATATTTATTATACACATAGCATAAGTATCACATTGGAGATTCAGCATTGTGGAGTACAAATGTTTTTTCAAAGCAGATTCCATGAAGAACAACCCCAAATGTGTACTTTGCTAACAAAAATCATGTTACAGTGGGTCATGAAAGGGATTTACCTTGATAAACCCTGTCCATATTTTTTCAAGGTAAAAAGACAGCTGCTTAAATGGTAGTGAAATTGAGTGACTGCTGCCTTAAAATCACTTTTATAACGTGTCCCCATGTGTACTATGCTTTTTCTACAACACATTTATCAGTAAACCTGTGCAATAAAGTATATTTTGGCATTCTAAGCTTGTTATTATCCTTCTGTGGGCACTAAATGACAAGAATTATCAATCTGGCTACCCATCTCATTTAAATGAGCCCAACTATCACTATCACTTGATTTCAGTGTTTCTTATCTGCCAAAATAAATGTACGCAATTGTTTTAGGATTTTAGGAATTAAAATAACAAAGAATTAATTTTAAAAAAATACAAATTAAATCATGTGGTAACTTGAATAGCAATAGTGAAATTGTTTTCTTTTTGCATGTTCAAAAAACTCAACCACTGTGGGACTTATGATATAAAACTGAAGTAGCACAGAATGACCACTGAACGGAGAGAAGTACCATACAGTAGTAAGATAAATGCACTATGTTTAGTCTTGTGCAAGTAGCCTAAAAAGGGATGTTGGTTTTGACAGCTAGGATTCACTAGAAGCGCTGAGATAGTTGACAGATAACACAACTGCAAGAACAGTCTACGATAAAGACCTGGTTGCTAAAGAAATGAAATTGGGAGATGCAGCTGAGAAACAATGAAACACCATCATCTGAGACGCCTGCTATCTTTCAGAGAAAAACTAGGACTGCGCGTTCTAGAGATGTTTTCACAGTTTTATTTGTTTTATCTTTGTATACATTTCTAAAAACAAAAATGGTGCTGAAAACGACATACAATTTCTTTGAGAAACTCGCAGTCCATTTGCATTTTTTTTATATCCACAGCTTTGTAAACACTAGCAATCTTCATGAGTATCACCACAGAAACCACTAAACACTGGGAAACGCACTGCATATACATAACAAATCTCATACGTCCTCAAAAAATGCAAAATGCCACAACTTTATAGAAAACTTTTAATCACTGACTCAAATATCAGTAGTTGGATTGTTGTCCTTTTTGCATTGTTTCCATTCTTCTGATAATTTTGCAAAGGTGTGGGAATTATGGCACATCTGTAGTGAGTATTCCCTATTATTTTGCTTCATTTTGGAGCTTTCTCCTGATCCCTTCTACATGTCTTTGGGGTCTGAATTAGAAGTAACGTTTTCCTAAAGGTTTGTCAATGGATAATGCGAGTTTAAAACTAGAGGCGTCTATTCCTGCTTTTGCCATTGGAGTTTACATGATTTGGAGGAAATAATTTATTCTCCCAATTACACTCAACTACGTATGTAGTTTACTATGTAAAGCAGCAATGTTAGTATCTCGCCCACTGAACATGTTCTGCTCTTTAAAAAAAAATTAATTATATTGTTAAAAAAAACACCAACATGATTTTCTTAATCTGAAGTTACCATGTTAACCGTTAGACTGCACTTGGCTCACTGAGCTCCATTTTAACTTACTGGACACTTAATATTTCAAATTCAATGAAGCAGATTTAAAAAATAAACATTGTTTGAAAGGGCAAGAAGAGAGCTTTTAAATAGTAACCTGAATTAAAATGGTGACAAGTGGGGACTGTTGCTTTAAGATATGTTGAAAACATATCGAAGTCCATGTTAAAATGTATAAAACGCAAAACGCGAAACACTGTGAGTGCTTATTTGCATGTCATTACCCAGAATCCCTGGCTGCAGTGGAAGCATTGTATGATAAGATATAATGGAGAAAAAAAGGTTTGTGGACCTGTCTGAGACATGTGAATGTGCTAATAAGTCATATTTTTATTTGATGTAACAGTTAAAACTTTTGGTCTAATGTAGAGGTTCCCCAAATTGTACCATAGTTGCAGGACTGCACATGTCAAATTATCATTTTATTGAAGATATATGTAATATCAAATTCATTATTCTCTAATACCTTGGTGAATGATCCGATTCTATTTGATTTAAAAGTGCTTCATCATAGCTTCATTCATACCGGTAGCTGATCTGAATTACATTAATATTTCCTACAAGATCCTGGCATACCAGAGAAGATGGAAAAGGCAGTAATGTGATTTAATAGAATGTCAATCTAGTATCAGATCTGCTGAATTACTAAAGTAATATTATGTTGAGTGGTAGAAAATTAACCCTCTAGGACCTGGTGCACAAACTACTTTTAAGTAGAATTTGCTCATGCCTGTAGTAAAGGGTGCAACCAGACATATTGGTCCCAGAAAGAGGAGATACTTCATAAGTAGAGATGTAGCAAGTGCAAAAAACAAGAGTAAGTGACTTCAATAGTAAAAAAAAAATAGGTGATAATCAGTGTATAAATATTAAAGGTACAATAATGTTATACCAAAAGCGCAGTGCTGCTCAACAAGAGACTAACCTAGAAGTTTAAAAAAAATGAATATGAACCCAAAAAAGGGAAACACCCTGGGCTGCTGGAAAGATTACACACTGTAAGAGGTCCTGGCTTTGGCTGGAACTCACCCTTATACATGGCTATAGAGGTTCCAGGCAAATTTCTTCCTGAACTGAGCAATTGGGATCAGCTGTTTCTGAACTCACACTCCAGTTGTCTTTTTGCTACCTTCTGTGAATCCCTTGAGGACTTTCTTTAGTATAACCTGTGCTTGTCACAAGCACCTCTGCTTGGCCTGTTTCAAGTCTTCCTGTGCTAAAGTGCCTCTGCTGGATCCCCAGCGCTAAAGCTTCACTGTTCTAGGGGCCTGTCTGCAGTATACCCCGCTTCCAGAGGCCTTCATTGCTTCCAGTACCTACCCTGCTTCCAGAGGCCATTCCTATGCTGAAGCCCCTGTGCTGAAGCTTCCTCTTTCCCGAAGCCTCCTCCTTCCTGAGGCTGTTCCTGTGCTGAATCCCCTGTACTGAAGCTTCCTGTTTCCTGAAGCCTCCTCCTTCCTGAGGCCATTCCTGTACTGAAGCCCCTGTGCTGAAGCTTCCTGTTTTCTGAAGCCTCCTCCTTCCAGAAGCTCCTATGCTGAAGCTCCTACACTCAAGCCTTCTCTGGTATCATCCCCAGTCTGTGACCTACCATCGGTCCTGTGCTGAAGCACCTGCACTGGATCTCTGGCGCTACAGCTTCACTGTTCCGGTGGCCGTTCCAGCTTTGGAGTCTCCTCCTTCCAGAGGCTTCATTGGGCTGTAGCCCCTACACTATAGCCTTCCCTGATGCAGACCCCAGCATGTGACCCCGACCATCGCTCCTGTGCCGCCTGCCTTGACCCTAGCCTGGACTTCGTTTACTCTGATCTCTCCAACCCCGACCCGGCTACCCACGACGACGGAATCTGCAAAGCGGACCCGGCTTCGCGGCTTCAGGTCGGTGTTTATCTCCACCTCAGCCCTGCGGTCCAGTCCTGTTTTTTGGTGAGCGCGTCCATTACACACTGTGACAAGACTCTCTGATCCAGGGGCACGATCTGGACTGCTGAGGAGAGCCCAAAATTGGAAAACGTAAAAATGAAATCTCTATTGAAAATGTTAACAATATTTGAGCTATTGATATGCAATTAAAAATGATACAATGTGCCTAATTTGTGGTATGCTTATTTATATATGTAATGACTTCACTTACCTGTCATTTTTTTTATACTATATTGAAAAAAATGTATGATGCAAAAATTATGAAATGTTGTTATTTGTTTTGATAACCACAAGCAGATTCTCTACAGGGTCTCAGAGAGAAACATCAGAGAAACAGAGAGAACAAACCTTCCACCTGGTCAATAAGGTCAATAATATTTTAGTACTGTGAATAAGCAGGGATATTAAGAGCTTAGTTTGCATAATATTAATTATGCATCTAAAGATCCTAACCAAAGGACACTTTTACTCCTTTGCAACGCTTGCCCTTAAGAATTGTTGTAAGTAAAAATAGAACATGATAGACGAAGATTGTGATATCAATCCTGTGTAATGTAAGAGGTTCTGAAAATCCAATTTCTGTTTCCTTCCAACAGTTTTCAGATGCATGCACGATGTCTCCAAACACCTTCAATTAAACAGTATGTTTGACATGTTACCCAGTAAAAGATGTGGAAATTAAACTCAACAGCAGATTGCAGGTGATATCTTCTTATTGAACTAAGCTAAACATTTGTCATTAGCTTTCAAGTTGTCTCTTTTTCAGTTAAGTGGACCATGAATACATGGATCATTATCAGATGACTGTTTTCACACTTTCTCTTCTTGTCGTTAGAAAATATTAACACAAGGGAAGTTTGTGAAAGAAAATTTCTTTGTTAAGATAAAATTGCAATACACTAAAAAAAAAATAATATACAGTATGTATCAGAGTGAGGTAATACAAAATATGATACAGGAGAAAAATAATTTCGGTGAGTGCTGATGCTAAGGAATACTTCCGGGTGAGCAAGCACCTTTAATTAAAAGGAAACCATATTTTTTCACTAATTGATGTCTTAAAAAAAATGCAAACCAATGTGGGGGGAAAAAGAAGAAAGAACATGGTAACATGTCTATATGCCATGGTCCCTACAGTAAATAGTGGAACAAGGCCATGTTATTCTGGGTTGGTCACTTAGTTTGTTCCCCAGTTTCATAAGCCTCATAAGGAATGCAGCAGAGGCTACTGCTAATTTTGACTGTTTGTTTTTAATTGCTGCCTGGTGTAAAAAAACAATTTGGTTTTAATTTATACACATATAGTGGCAAGAGAAAGTTTGTGAATCCAATGATAATTAAGAAAATATAGTTTTTTCATGATAACTTTCTTGAAACAAAACCAGTCGTTTATTAAATATCCAATAGGGTTTATATTAATCAATGCCATGTCTTTTGAAAACAAAATGATGTATAAATTAGACAAACAATGAGTAATTAAGAGTATGGGTATGTGCAAAAGTAAGTGAAACCCTAGTTTAATCAGCTAAATTAAAGGGGATAATTAGAATCAGGTGTTTAAATAATTACAGTAGGTAGATCTTCAGAAACTTTGTGAGTTTCCTGTTCATCATACAGGTGCGTGGAAACACGTCCTGCAACGGTCAAAATAAATCTATGAGGACCTCAGAAAAGCAGTTATTGATGCTCATTAATTTAGAAAGGGTTACAAAACCATTTCTAAGCATTTGGGGCTCCACCAATCCACTGTCAGACAGTCTACAAATTGAGAAAGTTCAAGATCACAGTCACTCTACACAGGAGCGATCGTCCTACCAAAATCTCTCCAAGAGCAAACCGGAAAATCGTCCAAGAAGTCACAAAGAACCCCAGAGTAACATCCACGGATCTGCAGACCCCTCTCGCCTAGGCTAATGTAACTTTTCATGACACAACTATCAGAAAAAGACTAAACAAGAATGGTGTTCATGGAAGGATAGCCAGGAGGAAACCACTGCTCTCCAAAAAGAACATTGCTGTCCGTCTGAAGTTTCCAAAAAGCACATAGTTGATCCAGAAGACTTCTGGAACAATGTTTTCTGGACAGACGTGACAAAGGTATAACCTTTTGGCCTCAATGAGAAACGTTATGATTGGCGAAAACCAAACCCTGCGTTCGAACAGAAGAACTTCATCCCAACCGTCAAGCATGGTCATGAGAGTGTGATGGTTTGGGGCTGCTTTTTCAGGCCATCCGTCTGTGAGCTGAAGCAAAAGTGGGTCATGAAGCAATACACAAATCCTAAACATACACTGGCGACACACTTTATTCGAGCTCGGCTAGTCCCACGAATACGGGTATACCCGGGTTTATTGAGGTTTGTGACTGTTTTCTGCCCGAGTGCATTGAGTTATTTTCCGGCAGGGATTGAAGCATTTTATTCCCGTTGGCTGCAATACTGCACAGTATATATATATATACTGCATTACAATTCATGAATTTATGCCATCTGGTAGACACGCGAAGCATTGCAGCCTATTAAATCCTAATCATTATCATTTAACAGATCAGCCGCCCATCAGCCAGGCATGAACCCAGGCTGGGAAGGCAAATGCAACGGGTGTCAGAGGTGAGGAGCGGCGCATTCCAGGTATCTGCCAGGTACATACCGGGTATTTGCTCGAATAAAGTGTGTCGGTGCAGTACAAAGAGATCTACAAAGAACGGCTTCAGAAGAAGAAATTTAGCATTTTAGAATGGCGTAGTCAAAATCTCAACCTACACCCTATCAAAATGTTGGGGCAAGACCTGAAGCGAGCTGTCCATCCAAGGAAGCCGTCAAATGTTACTGAGTTAGAGCAGTCCTGTAAGGACGAATGCGGCAAAATTTCTCAAAACTGATGTGAGACTGACCAGCAGTTGTAGGAAACGCGTAGTTGAAGTCATTGCTGGTCAAGAAGGTGCCACCAGGTACTAAATGGCGCCTGTTGGGGGGGGGGGGGTGAGTGTGCTTTAAACTTGCCAGGCAGGGACTCTATGGTGCAGAAAAGCCCTATGGTGGCTGATATGGCGAGTGCCCAGCGCTCATTTTTGAGTGATTCCCTGGGGCCCAGTCTTGCTAATAGCTGGTGGGGTGCACAGCTTGGTGGGTCTTGTGGGCCATGGTTTGGTTACCATCGGCCTTTATCCGGGGGTTAGCACGCTAGCAGAGTTGGCACTTACCGGGGTTTATTATTTGAATAAAAGTCGCAGCCGTTGTACCTCCAGACCTTTGTTGTGTGTTTATTTGTTTATATGTGGGTTGTGGCAGAGGGGGAACTACCTCGCAGGTAAGTAAGACGTCAGTAACTTCCTCAGAGACACATAATCTATGCCCAAATTCTTTTTAACTACACTTTAGGTGTGAGGAAAAAGCAGTTTTTTATTATCATTATCAAAAAGGGCAGGACTTATCAGTGAAGATGAACTAAAAAGAAGCATTCACATAAATGGGGCATATATGTAACTCATAATACAGTAGATCAAGTTGAAAAAACAGGTCCATCAAGTTAAACTATGTTTAACTATATAACATAGGTTTGTCATTTTAATATAAAACTGATATGCCAATCATGTATTTAAATTAGCCTATGTGCCCACAACTCATTTGGAAATGGACAAGCCTAGATTTCATTGAACGGCATTGAACGGCATTTTTTGTATCTTCCATACTGTTAATGGAATAAGAATAAGAAACAGAATTACACATAGCAGCAGAAAGGGACAGTTCTACTATTTTTCTAACTCAAATATTTCAAGATCAGACATCTACACCGTTGCTAGTGGAGACAAAGTCAGTTTATTGCACTTATTATTCTTTTACCAGCTCATTAGTACTGGAACACATAAGTGTAACAGGATCTAAAGGTCATACATCAGCAGTCTGCGTATTCTACATAAATAAAACACTGAATTCTCCGGAGGGACTAAACTAGCGCAAAAGGTATACATAAGAATTCTCCATAGGTAATGTGCTTGTCATACCATTTTTGCTTTGTTAATGTAGCATATCATCATCATAAGGTTATAGAGTGTTACAACATACAAAAAGACAGCGCAAGAAAACTTCCCTGTGGTCATTATAATGCGTTCACAATTAGATTTGTTTCCAGTATTGCTAGAACGAAAAATGTCACTGTAAGACGAAGTAAAGATCTATATATTTAAGTCTATATCCAGATATGTACTAATAAATAATCTTGAAAATTACTAGTATTTAATGATAGGAAAAACCACCATTGATGTTTCAGGCCTCAATTACTTTCAATGTGTCAGAGATACTATATTTTATATGTACGTGTTTGCACAATGAAAGCTTATCTAGTGGTGGTTACATTTGTGTTTGTGTGACTTTTATATGGAAAAGTAAGATTGCACTTACCATATAGTATGTGCCATGTTCATTTTGATTTGCACACCACTTTTATCCCTTTTTGCTATCCCGTTTTCAATCATACGTATAACATATCATATGATGACGTACACAAACTCCTGTATGACCCACAGATACAACTTTGGAG
Source organism: Ascaphus truei (assembly GCF_040206685.1). Taxonomy (NCBI): domain Eukaryota; kingdom Metazoa; phylum Chordata; class Amphibia; order Anura; family Ascaphidae; genus Ascaphus; species Ascaphus truei. Next base: position 77,137,111 of record NC_134486.1, on the reverse strand, counting down.
CTCCATGTCCCAAGGATACATGAGCTGGACCTTCAATTTATGGGCAACCCTAATGTCATGGCATACATAATAAACCCCATAGGTTGAGGTCATTTTTTGTCTGGAAGTTCTTCCATCTGTGTAAGTGAATATGAAGGTCAAGAATGGAAGCAACAGAGTCCAATTAGAACACTGCTCTGTTAGGAACCCTGAATTCTCTAGCTCTTTCCTTCCCAATTTACATTTCACAACCAAAACATTTCAAAATCTGTTTAATTTGTTCTTGCCATTCTCTGCTGCATACAGTATTTATGCTTATGATGTATTCAGTCACCAACAACTGATCATATGATGGATAAAGCTTTAAATTCTGGATTTTGAGGGCAGAAGCATAACAGATAAGATGATTCTGCAAGACGTGCAAAACCTGAGCTAAATTGTTCTAGTACATACACCTAGATAAACTAAAGTTGAATGGCAGTTAATGCTGGAACGGGGCGCAAAACCCCACATCAGACCTTAGTGAATCTGCCCTGTAGTGAGAATACCAATAGTCTCAAATACTGGAAAAGCGCACAGTCTGCGATTAGGATAAAGGTGGGATGTGGAAAAAGGGGCAAGAAACTATGAATGAGACAAAAAAAAGAGATATCTTTGTTGTGGATAGAAGTGAATAGGCAGGGAGAAATGCTACTGATCTCATCTCACGGTCTCATCAGCTGCGTCTGCAAAATCAAAAAGCCACAACTCTGGAGACGTAGCCTGTAGCAGCGCTGTTGGGGGAACCAAGCTTTCTGATCAGACATACCGCAGCATTAATCCTCCGGTGCCAGGGACGTCACTGTCTCATTACCACAGCTTGCCCGGTGCCAGACTGCAGAATTGGCTACATCTGTAGCTCGTATGACTCCTGACGAAGCTGCAGCCCAGGGAAACATGTAGAGTCCATGCCGGTGTGAATTAATGAGAGGATCGAGAGAGGATCTTGAGAGGTCTGGTCTTCATTTAAAGGTATCCATAACCGGAAGCGACACCATCAGATGTTCGATCGCAGCAGACCCATGGATAGCGGGAGTGGTGAGAATGTGACTCACCCTGCTTTCGGGAGTCCCTGATTTTATGTTTTATGTCTAAAAGAACTTGCTTCTTGTAAGTTTTAAGTCTGGAGGGCTTTTATTGTTGGAGAAATTACTTTGCCCATACCGTCTGCACTATTTTTTCTGTTTCTCTCTCTCTCCTGAGATCATCAAACCTAAGAGATCATTTGCAATCAGTGGGGGAGAGGGGAGGGAGGGGGAGGGTGGGGAGGGGAAAATCCTGCTCAGCTCTAAATAGACTTACTAGGGAGGTGCTATCAGGGTGAAACATAAGCGTATGGGGGAGAGAGGAAAGAACCCTATATGATGCACTCAACCCTACTAAATGAAAATAATAAACTTTTATTAATATAATTGAAGGAAGCAAACAGAACAAATATATTAAAACCTAAATAGTGTACTGTGCAGTTCTGGTGTGAAGACAATCTAGATGACCAGATAAAGTCTTATCTAGTTAGACACACTGTAGAATTGAGTTACTGTTGGTGATCACAATACTTGTATGAAATTAATTCAGTAGATGAACAGAAAGTATAACCCTGTCAGGGAAATGACTGGTGCACAATCTACACAAGTATTGTGATACATAAGGACACTGGGAGCATTGGTAATGCAGCACTGTGTTATACAGCTGCAGTAGGGCACATAACACTGCTGCATATACAGATAGCTGAATGTAAACCCAGGCTAGAAGGAACCCCCGTAGTAATAGATTAATGGGAGCGCTGCAAAGAGGTGGGTGCAGGTGAGTGAACCCTGTGATCAACCTGTTACAACAGGGCACAAGGGGACCCCAGGCTGATAACTTGCACTCACGCTTTTGCAGCTGCTACCAGGGGGGGGGGGGGAAGAGAGTGCCGTGACAATCCTTCTGTGTGAATATGCTCTGGGCTATCCAGTGCCAGCAGGAGGTCTAGCGTACCTAGTTCCTAGCTAGTGGGATCCACATAGGTGGCCCACATCAAAGTTTAAAGCTATCCTACAAATCGAAAGCAAACTCCTGTGAGTTTGACACTGCAGTGATACACAAGACGTCGCTATGACGTCATCCCGACGCGCGTTTCGTTCCTAGCAAGGGAACTTCTTCCGGGGAGGGAGGGCACCCTGCACAGACCTGCCTTATATACCCTGTGGTTGCCATGGAGCGCTGGTAATATATTCAAGGGGAGGCTCCTCCTTAACCTAATGTTGTCAGCGCGGCCCCTGGTATTGAATGGACATAGAAGGTCTGTGATAGGAGTAACCTATGGCTAAAATAAATGTAATAGTTAAAAAGCATTAATAAAGCAGATGCACGCAAAATGACTGATTACTTTATTGTGTGATGTGATGCAAGAGTATGCCCTCTTATAATTACTTTTTATTATTAAGATCTGGACATTTATTCTGTTATTGTGTAAATGTAGTGCCTAAATGTGCCCTCTTATGATTACTGTATATTGAAAATCTGGGCACTTTAGTGAGTACATACATTTATATAGGTGTACAGAATGGTTCTAAGGTGAGTATATGTAAGTGGTAATCCTAACCATGGTGTGTTAGAGGGCCGGGAAGATGGATAGGGCACATGATGGAGAGGATCTCACAAGAATGCACTGTAATTGAAATCCTCATTCAACCCATGAGGTGACTGCGTGCCCAAAGTAAAAATCCATCTAGCCTCTTTCCTCAGTAGGGCATTGTCAATATCGCCTCCTCGGAGACCGAGTGATATATGTTCAATCCCCTGAAAGGACACTGATGTAGTGTCCCCATGGTGTGATGAATTGATGTGTCGTGCCAGTGGCGTATCTACTTCATTCCTGATAGTGCTTGCATGTTCCAGGATGCGGCGACGTAGTTGGCGGGAGGTTTTGCCCACATACATCAAACCGCATCTACATGTCGCTAGGTAAACAACAGCACTTGTTTTGCAGTTGAAGTAGTCCCTAATTGTATATGTGGTTGAGCCTGTGGCATTTTTGAATGTTTTTTGTGAGTTGATAAAGCTACAAGCCTTACAAGTCCCGCATTTAAAAGTACCCTTTGTGGTGTTACTTAGCCAGGTTGTTGTTGTTGGAGTCTTATAGTGGCTGTGTACTAGAGTGTCAGACAGATTCTTGGATCTCCTGTATGTAATGGATGGAGTATCAGTGAGCACTGACTTATACACATCATCCTCCAAGAGGATGTGCCAGTGTTTATTGAGAATCCTTTTGATCTCTCTCCACTGTCTGCTGTACGTGCCAATTATTCTTACTGTACTTGGTTCGTTCACCATTTGTTTTTTACCATACAGTAGCATGTTGCGGTCTGAATATTTGGCTCGTTTATACGCTCTATTAATGCAGCTCTTACTGTAGCCTCTATCCATAAACTTCTGGCTCATGATGTGACATTGTTTCTCGAAGTCACTACTTGTGGAGCAGTTCCTTTTGGCTCTTAGGAACTGTCCCACTGGAATGCCCTCAACCTGCGGTCTGGGATGATGGCTGGTGAATAACAACAGGTTATTCGTGGCTGTGGCCTTCGTGTGGACTGTAGACTGTAAGACGCCCTGATCATCCTTGAAAATCACCAGGTCCAAGAATGTAATCTGATCCTGGTTAATTTCACTTGTTAGGCGTAAGTTGTGATCGTTACAGTTTAGTGCCGTCACGAAGGCTTGGAATTCTGCCACTGTCCCACTCCACAGACACAGCACGTCATCAATATAGCGTGACCATAGTTCGACGTGCTGTGTATGTATCAACATCTCCTGAGAGAAGACTGTCATCTCCTCCCACCAACCCAGGTAGATATTTGCATACGTAGGGGCACATGTGGTGCCCATTGCAGTACCCTGGAGTTGGTGGTAGAAGGTACCCTTAAACAGAAAATAATTGTGCTTAAGAACATAATCCAAGAGCTCCAGTATGAATTCATTGTGATTTTTACATTCAGAGCTACGAGTTCTCAGAAAATGTGACACAGATCTGATTCCCACATCGTGTTGGATACTGGTATACAGAGATTCCACATCGAGCGATGCCAGAAATGTATCTTTGGATGTCTGTATACCGTCTATTCTCCGGTATAGAATCCCTCAATGAACCTGCCAGTACCTATCTGGACCAGGTTTTGAGACCATATGTGACCAATCTCCCTTCCCACACAATAGATACCACAGACATACTAAGGAGAATAGACGGTATACAGACATCCAAAGATACATTTCTGGCATTGCTCGATGTGGAATCTCTGTATACCAGTATCCAACACGATGTGGGAATCAGATCTGTGTCACATTTTCTGAGAACTCGTAGCTCTGAATGTAAAAATCACAATGAATTCATACTGGAGCTCTTGGATTATGTTCTTAAGCACAATTATTTTCTGTTTAAGGGTACCTTCTACCACCAACTCCAGGGTACTGCAATGGGCACCACATGTGCCCCTACGTATGCAAATATCTACCTGGGTTGGTGGGAGGAGATGACAGTCTTCTCTCAGGAGATGTTGATACATACACAGCACGTAGAACTATGGTCACGCTATATTGATGACGTGCTGTGTCTGTGGAGTGGGACAGTGGCAGAATTCCAAGCCTTCGTGACGGCACTAAACTGTAACGATCACAACTTACGCCTAACAAGTGAAATTAACCAGGATCAGATTACATTCTTGGACCTGGTGATTTTCAAGGATGATCAGGGCGTCTTACAGTCTACAGTCCACACGAAGGCCACAGCCACGAATAACCTGTTGTTATTCACCAGCCATCATCCCAGACCGCAGGTTGAGGGCATTCCAGTGGGACAGTTCCTAAGAGCCAAAAGGAACTGCTCCACAAGTAGTGACTTCGAGAAACAATGTCACATCATGAGCCAGAAGTTTATGGATAGAGGCTACAGTAAGAGCTGCATTAATAGAGCGTATAAACGAGCCAAATATTCAGACCGCAACATGCTACTGTATGGTAAAAAACAAATGGTGAACGAACCAAGTACAGTAAGAATAATTGGCACGTACAGCAGACAGTGGAGAGAGATCAAAAGGATTCTCAATAAACACTGGCACATCCTCTTGGAGGATGATGTGTATAAGTCAGTGCTCACTGATACTCCATCCATTACATACAGGAGATCCAAGAATCTGTCTGACACTCTAGTACACAGCCACTATAAGACTCCAACAACAACAACCTGGCTAAGTAACACCACAAAGGGTACTTTTAAATGCGGGACTTGTAAGGCTTGTAGCTTTATCAACTCACAAAAAACATTCAAAAATGCCACAGGCTCAACCACATATACAATTAGGGACTACTTCAACTGCAAAACAAGTGCTGTTGTTTACCTAGCGACATGTAGATGCGGTTTGATGTATGTGGGCAAAACCTCCCGCCAACTACGTCGCCGCATCCTGGAACATGCAAGCACTATCAGGAATGAAGTAGATACGCCACTGGCACGACACATCAATTCATCACACCATGGGGACACTACATCAGTGTCCTTTCAGGGGATTGAACATATATCACTCGGTCTCCGAGGAGGCGATATTGACAATGCCCTACTGAGGAAAGAGGCTAGATGGATTTTTACTTTGGGCACGCAGTCACCTCATGGGTTGAATGAGGATTTCAATTACAGTGCATTCTTGTGAGATCCTCTCCATCATGTGCCCTATCCATCTTCCCGGCCCTCTAACACACCATGGTTAGGATTACCACTTACATATACTCACCTTAGAACCATTCTGTACACCTATATAAATGTATGTACTCACTAAAGTGCCCAGATTTTCAATATACAGTAATCATAAGAGGGCACATTTAGGCACTACATTTACACAATAACAGAATAAATGTCCAGATCTTAATAATAAAAAGTAATTATAAGAGGGCATACTCTTGCATCACATCACACAATAAAGTAATCAGTCATTTTGCGTGCATCTGCTTTATTAATGCTTTTTAACTATTACATTTATTTTAGCCATAGGTTACTCCTATCACAGACCTTCTATGTCCATTCAATACCAGGGGCCGCGCTGACAACATTAGGTTAAGGAGGAGCCTCCCCTTGAATATATTACCAGCGCTCCATGGCAACCACAGGGTATATAAGGCAGGTCTGTGCAGGGTGCCCTCCCTCCCCGGAAGAAGTTCCCTTGCTAGGAACGAAACGCGCGTCGGGATGACGTCATAGCGACGTCTTGTGTATCACTGCAGTGTCAAACTCACAGGAGTTTGCTTTCGATTTGTAGGATAGCTTTAAACTTTGATGTGGGCCACCTATGTGGATCCCACTAGCTAGGAACTAGGTACGCTAGACCTCCTGCTGGCACTGGATAGCCCAGAGCATATTCACACAGAAGGATTGTCACGGCACTCTCTTCCCCCCCCCCCCCTGGTAGCAGCTGCAAAAGCGTGAGTGCAAGTTATCAGCCTGGGGTCCCCTTGTGCCCTGTTGTAACAGGTTGATCACAGGGTTCACTCACCTGCACCCACCTCTTTGCAGCGCTCCCATTAATCTATTACTACGGGGGTTCCTTCTAGCCTGGGTTTACATTCAGCTATCTGTATATGCAGCAGTGTTATGTGCCCTACTGCAGCTGTATAACACAGTGCTGCATTACCAATGCTCCCAGTGTCCTTATGTATCACAATACTTGTGTAGATTGTGCACCAGTCATTTCCCTGACAGGGTTATACTTTCTGTTCATCTACTGAATTAATTTCATACAAGTATTGTGATCACCAACAGTAACTCAATTCTACAGTGTGTCTAACTAGATAAGACTTTATCTGGTCATCTAGATTGTCTTCACACCAGAACTGCACAGTACACTATTTAGGTTTTAATATATTTGTTCTGTTTGCTTCCTTCAATTATATTAATAAAAGTTTATTATTTTCATTTAGTAGGGTTGAGTGCATCACTAAGAGATCATTTGACACATCTTACACCACTTTGCCACTGATTGTGATTTGCCTGATTTAATCACTTTATTGTGAGTAGAACCATTGGAGGATATTTCATTTGAACCCCCTTATTATTCCTCCAATAATGCTCTATGTTGCTTTCTCTGTCACCGTCTCTCGGTGCGGTCTCCCGCTTCCCTTTTCTCTGGATGATTACATCTGTAGCTCATCAAGACACTATGAAGGAACATAAGAAAGGAATATCCGGTTTTAGATGAGGGATGTTGTAGGATATAAGTTTTGTTTTGATATATGGAATCATTGTCCGCCTTTCACATCTAAAAGAATGCACTGAAAATGTAGTATGCGAGACAGGTGTAACAGCAGCATTCACCTGCACACGATGTCCTTATTCAGTACCTACACTTTTAAAACCTTTACTTACCATTCCAATGATAGGGATCCCCAAAAAAGACTATGGTATTAGAAGAGAGGCATTTTCAAATGTAGCTATAAAATTCAGAAATATCAATTGTGACAATGTGGGATGTTCTGCTCCCTGTGAGAAGTGGCTTTGTAACCGCATTCCTTCAAATAATTATAAATGTCCTAAAACACACACATTATTTGTGACCAAAGAGTAATGCAAGCAGAAGAATGGCTGAAGACTATTTTTGACACATAGAAGGACGCATTCCAGAAAAGAAAATGAAGAAAAATCAGTGATGAGTCATAGGCGTTCTGCACTGATTCTCGGAAATATGTTATACAGTATGTGGGGGTATAAAAGATACTAAAAGCTAAGTTGCAAGATCCTGTCAGGAAACTGCCAAACAAGCTGGTTCTACAATCAAGAAAACTACTGATGCACTTCAAACCTTATACCTGCTTGTCTAAGGATTGTGAAAGAAAATACTTAAAAGCAATGGTTCCTTGAACCGAAATTCCTAGTAAATATGGTTGTGACTCGATGAAAACTACACAAATTATTGATTGAGTCCTTGGTGATGATTTAAAGGTAACTGTGGATGCAATTTATTCCAAGACTTTTACATTAGGTGTAGATGGTTGCAGCAATGAAATGACAAGGACTTTGTGCTAGGGCTGCTTTATTTATATTGAGAGTGAGGATTGGTGTTGAAGCAGTTTATAAATCGAAAATACAGGCACAGCTGCATCTATATTTTAACAAATAGATTCATTGTTTTCAGAAACATTGCATTCTGTGGAAGAGTGGAATAGGATTGTTAAAGTGCAATGCCTCTGTCATAAAATGAATTAATTTGTCATAAAACTAAAGAAATGTAACTCAGTGTAGAATGGTGGATGTCTTTGCCAGCTCATTCAAATTACTGCACACACAGTCGCAAGTGCTTCAGAGAGAGCTGTTAAAAATGTTACAATAGGTGCACATAAGATATATCCACTTTTAACTGAACACCAAAAAGAAGAAATACAGACAATGGGGATTATTAAACTGCGATAGTGCAGATTAGGGCGCTATCACAAGGAAGCTCCCATTGACATCAATAGTATGAAAAGAAGATAAATAAGAGAATCATGGCTGCATTTTACATAGCCCTATTTTCAATCAAAAACATATACTGTACTAGATGTATATATTTAACTTTTTATTGGAGATGGGCAAAACTGGGTGTGTGAGATCAGAACCTACCAAAACCTTACATTCCAAATCCATATGCAGTACCCATACGATTATTTTTAGAACCTAAACACCAAAATGAGTTAGAACCAGAACACCAGGCCAAGTGCCAATCTCCTTCTCGTCATATCTTTTTATATTATATTAAAGTTTTTCAGCTACATTACTTCTGTTTAATTGTTTTAAGAATTGTATACTTATTTTAACCACACATTAAATAAATTATGGTGGGTTCAAAAGTGACAAAAACTCTCCACTTTACTGAATCCCTTTCCGCAATGGAAGCACTGTATGCTGGGACAGGGGTGCGCAAACTTTTTGCCCTGCGCCCCCCTGTCTGCTCTCCCCCAGTGCTCACGCCCCCTCTTACCTTCTCTAGAGTGTCAAATGACACCGCAGGGTAATGACACGTCACGTGACCACACGGTGACATTTGACACCTCGTTGCCATGGCGACGCGTCGCCCAAAGCCATCTGAGTCAAGGTAAGTGAGTTACAGAGGCCTCGCGTGGTCCCGCAGCATTTAATTTAAATGCTTTGGGGAAGAGCGTGGGGCTTCCGTAAGCGCTGCGCCCCCCCCCAAACGAAAAAAGCACTGATATGCAAATCGTGGGTTAAACACTCGCATTTTTTTTCCCGCTACCTAAAGGGTGGCGAGATCGCAATCGTGATTTTCACATGACGGAGTTTATTTTATTTTTACAAAATAAGATTGAATCTGGGGGTCTCCAGTGCTGACCCGCATTAATTTCAGCTCTGGAGACGTCCGGCCTCAATCATAATGCATAAATATAAAATTACAGCCTAGCTTCATTACCTTAGTGGCTAACCGCAAAGGTAATGAAGGGGTTTCTTAGTAGGAACGGCTTTGTTGGTGGTACTGCGTTATTAAAATTCAAATTAAAACTGCGTGATCGCCCGTAAAAGTTGTCAAAGCTGGAGCGAAACAGAAAGTTACGTTCATTTAGCAGATACAAACTAGTTCGGTATGGCATTTTTTATGCTAATAAAAATGTGATTTATCTTAGTGAATACTGGTTTTACACAAATTTCATAGCGTTTGGTGGGAATATGCCAAATGATCGATGTTGCAATCAATTTATTGAAGTTTAGTGAATAGGCCCCTATGTCTATACCAAACACCAAAAAAGAAAAAAACAATGTAGATGAAGGAGAAGAGGCAGAACGAAAAGTTTAAAAAAATCTAAATCATTGTTCTAGGTGCCCCAGCAGCAGTTGTTGCAGCCCCAGCAGAGGAGGTAGGTGCCTGAGCAGCCATCCCTACTGTTTTGCAGACGGAAATGGCTGAGGTTTGCTGTTAAGCAAGTGTTTTTATTTAAAATTGTAACATACTCATGGGTGCGGTATTAGAGGTCAGGCTAATACGTAACGCGTCACCAGCTAATGTGCTTTTAGAATGTTCTTTCCCACTGCACATATGCAATGTATATTTTTAGGCTACGTTAATCGCTGTCCGTCCAAGTAACATTCCGTTGGTCGTTTTGCTAACGGAGTTTAATTTTGCATATCATTAGCTTTGAGGATAACCGTTAATAATTAGGAAATGAAGGTCCGTTAACAATTTCGGGAACGTTATTTGCACTGAATTAGCGCACTTCTGCAGATCTACCCCTAAGAAACGTCAAGCTGTGGACACTCATTGCAGCTGCTTTGTGCATTGCCACCATTAATTGCAAGGAAAGGCTGTTTCGTGTTAGAACTGCATCAATCCCCAAAAGTACACATTCTATATTTAATATCGCTCAACAAGGCATAAAATAAAACACCATATCAGTTTAGCTTTCATTATCAGCTCTGGGAGGTGCCACTTTTACTTCTCTAAAGCTACTTATTCTTTGTATTTTTCTGTAAATAACTGCACGGTAAAATTGACTGCTGCGAGTGAGATGTGTGTCATAGAAATGCGAGAGTAATTATTGTAATAACCTTGCATTTGGAATATGTCAGATACAATGTTTTGTACTGTCTGAATTGTCTATAATAATCAATACCATTTGTGTCTATTTGTGTTGTAAAGGATTTCTACATAAGCCTAATTCAATTGCAGATCAATAGCTTAGCATCTTATAATTCTTATTTGCAAGGGTGTTTTTCTTTTTACTCCACAGGAAATATTGTTTTCTCATTTCAAATAGTAGGGCATTTTAATTTCAAATAGTTTTACACAATTACGTTTTCAGCAGTTGATCTTAAAACGTACACATGTAATCACTAGCAATGATCAGAATGAAATGATTGTTTATGACATTATAAAACATGTAAACAAACAAACTTGTTCTAAAATTCTATTAGATGTTCAAAGTCACATTAAAAAATACATTTCTACGGTAACATATTATTGCAGAATATTCTGACTTGGCACTCTGCTAGCAGGTATTAAAGCATAAAACAGCCAATTATGTATGACGGAAAGTGAAAATGAAGAAGAATTTACATTTAAAATTAGCATACACATTATAACACATCAACAACATATATGCTTATAAACTAAATATAAAGCATATAAAGTAATCTTTCAATAAAAAAGGATTTTAAAAGTATAGAGTAGGTGTATAGAATTAAAATCGTTTCTCCAGGCCTGCACCAGCTCTAAGAAACTTCTTAATGAAGCATCAAATATTTGATGCAGAACATTAATTTACTGTATACACAGTCAGATCCTGCAGATATATTTGATGATCCTCCCTAAAACTTCCTATAACCATTGGACCACATGCAAAAAGAAGCTCACTGGTCAAAAGAGGTAAAAAAAAAAAAAAAAACAACAACAACCCCCCCCCCCCCTAAATATATGAATGCTTAGCGATGCAGAGTAAAAATGCCTGTTTAAGTATCAATTATGAGTCATAATAGCTCGTTATGACTTTTCAAACAAATTGCTCTATACACCCAATATTAAGGGAGACAAAAAGTGAATTTTGCATATAGGACCATAAAGCCAAAACTTGTTTTTTTATATATATGTAGCTCTGCTTTGCCTCCCCCCTCAAGGTATTTGCGGCGGTTTTTAATGGATTGCAGACTTCAATAAAACATAATTTTTAAGTGACCCAGCGGCATCAGTCTCTCGTTGGCACCCGAGTGTATGCAGTGCATGGCCACGTCCTCCTTGACGGAAGAAACTCTACCTTACCCCTACCCAATAGACTGTAGACTTACGCAGGGGTATATAAAACAGTACCCTCTTTATTAGCATCCACTGCAGATATAAGTACAGCACATACATTCTCTGCAGAGACAGGCCAAACCTCTGGGTGGTACCTGACCTTCTATTAGAATTGAGGCCTTGCAATCTGTTGGATCTTTATCTTCAGCCAGCCTCCTTAAGGGGCTCAAGGGCACGTCTCAATCCCAAGGGGGAGAGACCCAGACTGACTATAATTTGGAATGGCTTCCTCTCTAGAACAGAGGCGGAAGGCACAAGGTCTGCACCCAGATTGGCTGCACACAGACCAAGTTCCATCTCCACCCCGTCACTCAGAGAGGTTGCCTGAGGATTGGGAAACCCCAAGATGATAGCCTGCCACAGCCTGCAGCTACCAGGACTTACATGAAAGGAGGGGGTGGGGGCAGAAGTATAGCAAGAACCAGCCATCGCTACATATATAGTACATCATCAAATATAAATTCTGTTATAGAAAACATGCAAAATGCTTATCATGCATTAGGGTCTTTGATTAGTGAAATGTTATGTGATCGAGTTTGTATTTATTTTTAATCCTGTAACGCACTCAAAAATAACCTTTACTTTACTGTAATAAACAAAACTTTGTATGGGGGACAATTGTTTATTTAGCGCTCAATTAACCCCCACAATATTTGTATTAAGCGATATGTAGAGGACAGGATGATTACAAGGTAGGACGGAGGGGTGAATGACAAGCAAGTAATGGGCCAGACAGAATAGACAGGAAATAAGAAATTGGTTATGGGGGTCATGTGATGGAAACGATCGTTTAGCAAGCAGGGAGGCATCCACATCAAATACAGACACTAGAAAACCTGTATGAAGACTAACGTCCATGGGAAAAGAAAGGCAGGAGCAGATAAGCTAATAAGTACTGTAGGAGAGCATCCAAAAACTGCCCAAAACCCTTAAAGGCATACTTGCTAATGCAAGAAGCCTGGCAGATGAAATTGGGGAGCTTGAAATAATCGCCAGAAAATAGCGATATGATATGACAGGCATTACTGAAACATGGTGGGATGCAACACATGCCTGGGCAGTGAATTTAGAGTTATTCAATTTCTAAGAGAGGGTTCGGGAAAAAAAGAAGAGATGTTGGAATATGTTTATATGTAAAACCAGATTTAAAACCTATTATAAGAGAGATGTTTAAGAAGGGATTAGTGACATTTGAAATAATATATCAAAAACAGTATTATATGGGATTAATAAATGCCTAATCTTAGAAAGGCAGATTTGAGTTAAGTAAGGAAGAATCTACACAAAATAAATTGGGGTGAAGTTTTTGCACGCAAAAAAATGGGAATAAATGAGCAATCTTGAAAACATTGTTAGGTGAGTACACTTAGCCTTGGGTAATGAATATCAAAAGAAACAAATGAAAACCCCATAGACACACACACCATAAAACATGCATTCTCAACAGACGCACCATACAAACAAATGTACACCAAATATATACATACACCATTCACACAATCCAGAAGTGCATAGAAATCATGCATACACACACCGTACATTCACCAAATTAACCCAGACCCCGATTCACACTAAATGAACCCCACATCCTCCATATATACACCAAATTAACCCCCAATACGTGCATCAAATGAACCCCTTACACATCCCATATAGATACCAAATTAACCCCTCACACATTCACAAATGAATCGCCCCATACATTCACCAAATGAATTCCCCACAACCCATATATACCAATTAACCCCCCACATTCTATATATTCACGAAATTAACCCCCCACACCCTAGGCCAAATGAAGTAATTGAATAAACTAATCTAAAAGGTTAGTAAATAAATATCCTACGCGTTTCACACCTACTTGGCACTTTCTCAATAAAATATTGGCACCTGGATTGAAAACTGGATGAAGGATAGGCAGCAGAGAGTTGTCATCTTTTCAGATTGGGCAAAAGTTGTAAGTGGAGTACCTTACGGTTCAGTACAGGGGCTATTGCTTTTTAACTTGTTTATTAATGACATTGAGGTTGGCATAGAGATCAAAGTCTCCATCTTTGCTGATGACACCAAATTGTGTAAGCTAGGAAAACCAGAGCAGGATGGACTGTCTCTACTGAAGGAGTTGGATAAAATGGAATCTTCTGCAGGCAAATGGCAGATGAGGTCTAATACAGATAAATGTAATATTATGTATTTGGGAAGCAAGATTAATCATGCTACATACAAACTAAATGTGGCAAAATTAAATCAATCCCTGACAGAGAAAAAATTAGGACTTCTTATAGACAGCAGGCTTAGCGATAGCGCTCAATCTCACGCAGTAGCTGCAAAAGCTAGTAAGATACAGTATCATTTATAAAAAGTGGTATGGATGGAAGGGAAGTAAGCATAATTTTGCGACAGTAAGAACCCCTAGTAAAACTACAGCTTGAATATGGAGTACGGTTTTGGTCACTGATCCATAGAAAATACATTATGGAACAGGAAAAAGTGCAGAAAAGAGCCACCAAATTAATAAAGAGGATGGAAAATCTGGCGTAGATCTGACGAGAGGCTAGTTAAATTAGATTTATTTACATTAGAAAAGAGGCGTCTTCACAAACTTTACAAAAAAAGAAGAGTCGTCTAAGAGGGGATAGGATTTTTATTTATAAAGATGTTTTACCAGGAAGTAAAACATTGAGAGTTACCTCTCGTTCTCAAGTATGTCCTGAGCACAGAGTTATAACAATACATGGTTACATTAAATAAACAGGGTTAAACAGTCAATTCACAGACATTTCATGGACAGATAGAGTTGGAAAATTGGGTACAGGGGATAAAAGTGCTGGTGAGTTTCAGATTGAAATAGAGAAGCTTTAACATCAGTGAATGACTTATGCCCTTTATCTGACCTTCACTTGTGCCAAAGGCTGTACAGTCATTGATTTAGTGGCTAGAGATAGGAAGCTGAATCTATATTTTTAATATTTGTCACAATTGGAGTATTGAAGAAATAATCTGAATCAGAATAAACTAAGTTCAAGATTCTCCTCATCACCAGGCTATGCAACATAGTTTTCTTCGAAACAGCAAGGCAGCATACTTTGTATCTGGGTAACTGTGTTGGCAAATGTTTGTCAATAAGAGCTTAAAGGTCAGGAGGTAATTAATTGACCCTGACTCTCAAATCCATACATTTGTCATGTTCTAGCCTGCAGTACCCATGATTACCCACTGGGACTGCTGCTACTCTGCTAGCTCTCTCAAAGAACATTCCGAACCCTGAAACCTGATACCTCTGCACCTGTGCTCTACCTTTTAGCCTGCCTATACAGTGCCGGCCGAGCTGACTCTAATGCAGCCGCCACCGCATAGCGCGGGCGGCGCGCGGGCTGTCTCCGGCCGAAACCGGGCCGGTTTCGGACTGTTTTCCCGCGCCTCGGGCGCTTTCAATAGTAAGCGCCATTAGTGCTTATCTATTGAAGCGGCCGCCGCGCGGGAAACTCCGTTTTTAAATGGAGAACGGACCCGTGGCTAGCCCGCTACGATCCCGGACAGCTCCCGGCAAGCTTTAGACTGAGCTTAGCCGGGACAGTATAAACATCCTCTTCCTGTCTGTCAGTGCCTGTTTATACTGGTTCCTCCAGCTTCTGCTAGGTTCCTGTGTTTGCTGCTGCTATAGCCATTGTCCCGTTTCTGTCTCCTCGCTGCCGACCTCTGCTTGTGACCTTGACCACGCTATCTGCCGCCTGCCTCCGACTTCTGCTTGTGACCTCAACCAGGCTATCTGCCGCCTGCCTCTGATCTCTGCTTGTGACCTCGATCGCGCTCCATGCTGTTCCAACCACTGGGATCCACTCCAGCCGTAGATCAACCGTTGACAGAATAAACAGGCCCTATCATGGATCCCGCTGGAACAGACCAGAACCTGACTCAGCAGTTTGATTCCATGCAACCTGTCATGGCCGGCTTCCAGGAACAACAAGGACATGTTTACAACCGTCTTGGAGACTTGGACGAATGTGCTATCACCGCAGAAGCTGAAGTATGTGAACTGAGCACCCCTCTAGCCGCTGTCCCTGTTCAAAACACCGTGCCTGTGCAAACTGCGCCCCGGGCACCCCTTCCGGAAAAATTCGGTGGGGGGGGGGGGGAAACCATTCCGGGGTTTCCTCAGCCAATGCAGATTTCTATTTCAGTTACAGCCCACAATCTATAATACTGAGGCCAAGGTGGGATTAATTATCACCCTGCTCAAGGATGAGGCCCTTGCTTGGGTCTACCTATGTTGAAGAGAATAGCCCACTACTAAGGGATCTGGAGGGATTTATCAAAGCCATGAGCCTTGTGATGGGGAATGAAGGGGTTAATCTTATTTGCTATGCATTATTGTGTTTGCCCTGTCCCGGCCATTTTTATCCCCCATTTGCAGGTCATTCCCTGCCTGCAAGGTTAAAGGATAAGATGCATTGCTTGCCATACCCTCTAACCGACACATGATGGCGGTATAGAAGCCGGCATTTCAATGAGAAATACTAATTCTAGAACGAAAGCACCAAGAAACCTGATTTTTGAGGTGCAAATACAGTGAACATAAATATCATTTTTACAGTTATAACACAAACGTAACATGTTGTTTTAATAAAGTGTGTAAAAACTGCAGATCTTAAATGTAAGGCAGGAGGTATTTTTTGTAAGTTCAAGCAGGAATTCCGTGGACATACAGCTGTGAGATGGGTGAATGAGCTTCGGTATTTTTATGATGGAGCCTCAAAGGGATCTAGTTGATTAGCATCTCCCTGTCTAAAAGAGTGTCAGTTATGAAAAGACCCAGAAGACCCATATTGTATACAAAACTGACATACTAATGCAAAGCAGATGTCAGGCTAGTGACACCTCTGGGTCAAAAATCAGACTCAGTGGTGCCAAGGTATGGGCGTAGCCCAGGTATGCTAAGTGGCATGGGCGTCAACCTGACCCATGCGCCCTGCCCACCGGACAGCCCTTTTGACCGGTCTTATGAACTGTATGTAAACTGGCTATTGGTGGGTTAATGGTTCCCACGAGGGGGATTGGATCCACATGTTAAAGATAGCTTTGCGCAGTCTATAACTGTGGCTCCCCATGTATCCCCAGTGTGATTACTGATTTTTAATCCATGATGTAAAGATGCAAGACTTTTTTCCAGCACAGCAGCACCTGGTCCAGGAGTGAAGGAGTTAATAACAACATAACCACAGGACTTTTAAAACCAAGGTTGCATTTCTGGCGCTTGCAAGCAAAGGACAATTTCTTTCGTTCCAAGGACAATTTATTTTGTTCCCTTATCCCAGTGTTGTTTTAAGTGTATTCTGCAGATGTCATGTGTTTAACTATCAAGGAAATAAATCACAATTTATTTTGCAACTTGTTCTGTTCAATCAAGTACCCAGAAATATAAATGTGTTGATAAGTTGGTTCCATCGTGACTAGCCTGATTTTTGATAACACAAACCGTGGTGCAACCGCTGAGGCAGCTCTGAACAATCTTCGTCAAGGAAGACGCTCGACACCCGAGAACGCCGCTGAGTTCCGCAGATGGCTTACCGATACTGAGGGGAATGAGGCCGCCCAGAGATATCATTTTCAGCAAAGTCTCTCTGAGCAAATTAAAGACGAACTGGTCAGAGTGGTGCCTCCAGAGGGGTTTGTCCATTTATGCATTTAAATCGATCGAAGGCTTACAGAAAGATGATTGGAGAGACAGGGGTTCATGCCAAACAACTCCAGGGTTAGAGATGTCAGCACCCCAAAACGTTCCAGGGAGACTGAGGAGGAGCCGATGCAAGTAAACACATTGCGGGGACCTATTTCAACTGGAGAAAGGAATAGATGCCGAACAGAAGATCTCTGTTTGTATTGCGGAAATGAAGGACACTATCTCGCCAATTGCCCAAATAAGTCTAGGCGGTCTTCTTTCCAGAGCCCTAGGAGAAATCAGCTGCACGCAATTTCAAAGACTGTTTTCTCTGCTTCTCAAAATAAAGGTAGCCCTCCTTCTCTACATCCACACCTCCAGGTCCCTATTATAATCATGGAGGGAACTCATAATTTTTCAACCACAGTAATGGTAGACTCAGGGGCAGCAGGGAAGTTTTTGAACATAGAATTTGCCAAGAGCCATTTGGTACCTTTTATAGCCAAGGACTTGCCAGAAAGGATGGAAGTCGTTGACAGTTCTCCTTTGAGCTCTGGACCTGTTACTCATAAAACAAGTAACTTAACACTAATCATAGAGCCCTATCACCAGGGGAAGATTTCATTTAGTCTCATTCCTTCACCTTTGTTTCCAGTGATTCTGGGAATTCCATGGCTCATGATCCACAACCCACTAATTGACTGGAAGACCAAGGCATGTTTCCCTCAGAGCACTGTCAGCTAGCCTGCCTACATAAAACTCCTATACCAGAGTGTGTGGGAATACATAAGATTTCCTTGTCCCAAGAAAATCTACTGCCAACTCCATACTCTGAGTTTTGGATGTGTGTGACAAGAAAAACATGGATATGCTTCACCCACATCGTTCTTACAACTGCCCCATTGAATTATTACCAGGTGCTGCCATTCCTTTTGGAAGAATCTATTCCCTCTCTGAACCAGAATTGAAGGTCCTCAATGACTACCTACAGGAGAATCCCTGTGCTTCTCCCTCTGGGATAGCAATAAATGGGGAATATATATATATAGTGTAAAAATCTATAAGATAAAGGAGACTGTTGGTTTACATCCTTTGATCAAATAATGCCAAGCCTGCTAACCACGTCAAGGTAAGTCTCTATAGCAGGTCCCTACGCTAAATGAATACTAATGTTATGTGAAATAAACCCAGAAGGGGTTAATCCTTTGCAGCACGCTCCTAGAGGACACCACTATTAGGGTGTAATTAATAGATTTAGCCAATCACCTGCAACTGCTTATTGGGCAGCTTGCGGGAGGCCAGCCCCTTGTTCTTCTATGTATATAATCTCCTAGCAAGGTCCCTGTATTTCACTATTCACTTTACTTGCAGACATGTGAGTATCTTCACTGGTATATACCAGTTTTTAACTGCACTACGTTATATAAGCATATGCTTGGATATGTTAACCCCTTCTGGGTTTATTTCACATAACATTAGTATGCATTAGAGACTTATCTTGACGTGATTAGCAGGCTTGGCATTATTTGATCAAAGGATGTACAGTAAACCAAAAGTCTCCTTTTTCTTATAGATTTTTACACTATATACACACACACACACATTTTTTTTTTAACGGTTTCACTCCGCTGCTTGGAATCCAATCGGCTTGTAAAAAAAAGCCTCAAACTTGCATTTTCTGACTAAATCTGCAATTCTCGTAGCTCCGTTATGCAAACCGCTTCCAAAAACACGCGTTTTCTTCATGCTACCTCAAGGCTGGCAAGATTGGTATTGCTAGTTAAATCCAGAGCCTGAAATATGGGTTTGGCTGAGAGAGCAAAACCCATAAGTCAGACAGGGGACGGAGTTAGTTCCACCTCGTCATTCCGCTTCTAAAACAAGTACTCACCGTGCAGATAGTCACTTTTTATACAAGCGGTTTAGAAGATGCGATTTGCAATATAGAATAGGGTTTTTACTCACATTTCATTCCACTACTTCTGACAAACAGTGCAGTTCGACAACTTTGGAGCTACGATAATAGACCCCAAAGTCTTAAATGAGCAATCCACCCGAACTAAGCTCTGGGTTTTTTTTGGAACCGGGCAGGGGATGGCTGCCACGTTTTTAACTAGGGGGAAGAGCAAGCAGAATTAACCAGCATAAATATCAAGCAGCCCACATATATATATATACATGTAAGGATGTGCATATATATATCTAAAGGTTCCGCGCTGTCAATCACAAAGGCAGCGCCATATTAGTCATTCTGTCAGCAAGGTCACTGTGTACAAGTTGGGCTGCGCATGCGCGAGAGAAGCGCGCGAAGGGTAACCAATCTGTGGAGACTTTGGGGGTTTGAACTCTGAACTCCGAACTGCGAGAGAGTCAGCTGAGGCTGAGAACCAATCGGGTGCGAGACTCTGTATAGAGGAACCGGATGCGTGTGGGCGGTGGGTCAGAGCAGAGAGGGAGGTGAAGGAGGAGGTTGGCGGAACCTCGTGTGCGCGAGCGGAGGGTCAGTGACCCGTCCGCTTAGGTGAAAGGTATCCCCCCGGCCCGAGGAGTATTCCCCTGTCATCGTAGGGTGCTGTTTTATAAGGACGGCCTTAGTTGGTAGGGACATTTCCCATTAGTGTGATTTGGCTGCGGAACTGCGGCCGCCATCTTGGATTGGATACAGACGGCGCTGCAGCAAGGAGTGACGGCGAAAGGCTGGAGCAACGCTAGGACCCTGCGTGGAGTGTGATGGTCATCGCAGTGACCGGAAGGTATCATTGTTTATAAGTGCACCTACACCGGTCACCAGGCGCTGATCCCGCCTCCCACTAACTAATTGGGCCAACTGTGCAAATCCTATGGTACCATACCTATACTGGTTATAAGACATACTCCTAGGGAGAGTGGCAGAGCCACCTATGTACAGGACATTATCCCTAATAAGGTGTGGCCGAGCCACGGTGTGTGTGTGTAATGTTATATGTTTATTCTGCAGATCATTTGTTCTTTATGCATGATATATAAAAGGTTGCTGTTGCATAATGCTGTTGTGATGTTCTTGCTCAGGGTATAATCTCTATCATGGGGATCCTGGGCAAGTGGAGGCGCTGCACCGCGATTAATAAAGGTATGACCCCAGGCTCCCAAATAGCGGAGGCTCAGAGCTCCTGAGGACACAGGTACATGCACCACAGTAGTTCCTTATTGCAGGCGTTCACAAAAAGGGCTACATTTGGAGGCGCTGCTGAGATCTTAGACCTGGGGTGCCCCCACATTTTTTTGTCTCTATTGTGCAACCAACCCACATCATGTCGGTGCCCTCGGCGCTCGAGGTGCGCAAGTGGGCCCAACGGCGCGGGATTCCCTTGAACCGTGTTTTCGCGCTGGGCCATGTCCCCGCCATGATCTCGTTAGGCACAGTGACCGAGCAGGTCCGAAAGCTCCCTCTCCTGGACAATGCCCAAGTACAAGACCATTTTTATGACAGCGACCAGACCTGGCGCCGGATCTTGTATGCCACTGAACAAGATATATGCCCCGAGGCTTTGCCCCGTATACTGCTGCTGCCCGAGGCCCCGGGGGTGCGCTGTCCCATAGTCCAGGCGGACACCCCTGTGCCCCTGGCCACTTCCACCCCCCGGAGAGAGTATACCCCCACCGTTGGCGCCGCGACGGGAGGCCCAGACCACTCCCCTGACCGTGGCCTGCACCCTCGCTGGCCCGCAGCCCTGAGCCTAGGCTCCTCACCTACCCCGTCCAGCCTGCGGGCTGGCCTCAACCGACTTAGCCTATCAAGATTGGACGCTCACCCTGCCGTTGGGGATAGCTTACCGGGAGACACCTCTTTTCCCGCACTAGCCGCCGCTATCCACAATACCACCCAGTCGCTCCAGTACAGGAAGTTAAAGGCCTTCTCCGGTGAGAAACCCACGCCCCAAGGGGAAGTAGGGATAGAGGACTGGTTGGATCATACCGAACAGGTACTGCCTGAATGGACCTGCACGGACGCGGTCCGCAGACAGCGCATCGTCGAGTGCCTACGACCCCCCGTGTCCCACATGGTGCACTACTACCGTGATGACAACCCGGAAGCTGATGCAGCGGATCTCATCTACTGCCTAACCAAGGCGTATGGAGCTCCGGTGGATATGTACACTTTGATGTCAAAATTTCATGCGTTAGCCCAGAAGGAAGGGGAAATGGTATCCGATTTTCTCAGGCGACTACACCTGGATCTTTGGAATATGGTGAGGAAAGGCGTGTTGCCAAGGAAAGAAGCCAACGGACTACGTACCACTCAGTTGCTGAGGGGCCTCCTAGCCCTACACCCCGTGTCGGTGCGGGTCAGTAGCTGCATAACGCCCGGACAAGCCCTGTCGTTTCACAACTTAATGGATCGGGTCCAAGCGCACGAGATGGTGTTGTTAGGGCGTGACTTAGCCACTGGGAAGAAGCCACCGCCCGGGGGTAAAGAAGCCAAGAAAGTGGACCCAAAGCCCGACGTGCCCGAACCTGGGGATCCCGATTCCGAGGATGTCCCTACCCCAGTGACACCCAGACCTCGTCCCCCGACTGGGCGAAGTCCCCCAACCAGGAGAGACGAAGCTTACCTCAGCCAAATGCAGTGTTACGCATGTGGAAAGATGGGACATTTACGGGCCCACTGCCCCACCTCGCGGAGGACGTCGTCCCGACCGGCGCAATCGATGCCGTGCCAACCCCTGGAGGATGAAAAGGTGTTGCCGCCCTCTCAGAGCTCCCGAATTGGCCCCGCTTCCATTGTTCGCGTAGTTATCGAAGGCATCTACGCCGCCGCATTGTTGGATACGGGTTCTCAAGTAACCATCGTATACCGGCCCTTCTACGACCAACATCTCCACCGACTGCCGTTGTTATCTGCGGATGCCCTGCGACTACGGGGATTGAGTCATGAAGATTACCCCATAGACGGAGTAGTAAAGGTGCAGTTAGATATTCTCCAGCTGAATACTGGTAAACATCACCCCATGGAAGTGGAGGCCTTAGTGTGCCCCGAACCTCAGGACCACCCCAGCGCCCCAATCATCTTGGGGACCAACGCTGACATTGTGCGCGCGGTGTTTCGCCAGTTTTTGCAAGAAGCGGGAGAAGCCCCACTGCTGGCCTTAGCGGCCTGTCCCGCCCTCCAAGAGGTCTGCGGTAGAATTGCGGCTGAAGAAGAGTATGGCGTCCTTTACAGTCAAGAATGGGGACTGACTCAAATTCCCCCGGGGGAAGGACGAATGATGGTCGCCGCTTGTCACTACCCCCGACGACGGTTGGAGGATCAACTCTTCACCGTGGAAAGTATGGCCCAGGACGAACAACGTTTGGGATACAAAGTACTAGCCTCTGTCAAGGAATGGCCCGGGAAGATTCCGAGGCGCACCTGGGTGTACGTGCAGAATATATCCCCGTACCCCATGACTATCGACAGGCGGCAGACGCTGGGAAGGATATACCCTGTAACTCCTGAGGAGAAGGTTTCGACGGGACCCTCTAGGTGCCCACCTATTACCGTCGAGTCAGTGTTGGAATTTGACTTCGGCGACTCGCCACTTCCGGATGTATGGAGGAAGAGGCTGCTGAACGAGCTACACGACCGAAGGAGTGTGTTCTCCACTGGTGATATGGACGTGGGTTGCAGTCGCAGCGCCCACCATACCATCCGAATGAGCGACGCTACCCCCTTCCGGGAGCGCTCCCGCCGGCTTGCCCCCAGGGATGTTGACGAAGTGAGGGGATTAATCGACGAGATGAAAACGGCTGGCATCGTGCAGGAATCTCGGAGCCCTTACGCCTCACCCATTGTGGTAGTCCGCAAGAAGAACGGGACGGTCCGTCTATGTATGGATTTTCTCTGTATCGAGCCCGACAATCGGGGAGTTAGTAATGTTCTAGTGATCACTGACCACTACACTAGGTATGCCCAAGCGTTTCCTACGAAAGACCAGAAGGCCGTAACGGTGGCCCGAGTACTATGGGAGAAATATTTCATTCACTATGGGTTGCCGAATCGTCTTCACTCTGATCAGGGCAGAGACTTTGAGAGTACACTGATACGGGAGTTGCTCACACTACTGAACATTGCCAAGTCGCGTACTACCCCGTACCACCCCGAAGGGGATGCTTTGCCTGAACGGTTCAATCGCACTTTGTTAGATATGTTAGGAACTCTGACGAGCCCGCAAAAGACGGAGTGGAGTAAACACGTCGAGGCATTGGTACATGCGTATAATTGTACCCGACATGAGTCCACTGGGTATACCCCGTATTTTTTGATGTTCGGAAGAGAAGCCCGGTTACCGGTGGATGTGCGCCTGCGGATATCTACCGATGGGGTATCCAATAGGACGCATTTCCGATATGTCCAGCGACTAAGGGACAGTTTACAGTTGGCCTATAAATTGGCTGAACGGACGACTGCGCAACTGAATGCGGGAAATAAAAGGCGCTACGATCACAAAGTACGTCATAAGGAAATTCACCCCGGAGATGCGGTCCTCTTACGCAACTTAGGTGTTCCTGGGAAGCATAAATTGGCAGACCGGTGGCGGGAGGGTGTGTATGAGGTGGAGTCACAAATGCCTGGTCTTCCTGTGTACCGGATCAAGGATTCTGAAGGCCGCGTAAAAGTGTGGCATAGGAATCATCTGCTTCCCATACCTCGAGTAGGGACGGATGAATTGGAAGTCCCAGCCACGCCCATAGATGGAGGAGTTGAACACACAGAGGATGGCCCAGATACTGTAAAAATTGCCACCTCTGAGGACCCAATGGAAGGAACCTCTCAAAGGGGCCTTCCGGCCGCGGAGGCATCTCCCGAAGGAGCCACGGGTAAAGAGCCTCTTGGCCCGAACATTGACCCTTTGACTCCCGCGAGTCAGCCCCTAGATCCTCAAAGTCCATGTTTCACACCCCAAAGAGACAGTACTAATGTTGGAAACCCCTCAAGGGTAGAGATGGAAGCACAAATTGAGACTGGATACTCTGCAGAAGAAGCAGAGGAGAATCAACCCCGGCGAAGTCAAAGAGCCTGTCAGCCTCCCATGCGAATGGCATATGATCACTTTGGGGCACCCCATTATGAGGCTCAGCAGTGGGCTCGGCATAGGATGCAAGCTATGATGGTACTGATTAACGGAATGTGTAACCTGATCTAGGACTGAGAGGGTTGTGTAAATAGTTAGATATATATGTGGTTTATGTAGTCCAGCGGGGACGTTGGATTCTGGAGAGGGGAGAATGTAAGGATGTGCATATATATATCTAAAGGTTCCGCGCTGTCAATCACAAAGGCAGCGCCATATTAGTCATTCTGTCAGCAAGGTCACTGTGTACAAGTTGGGCTGCGCATGCGCGAGAGAAGCGCGCGAAGGGTAACCAATCTGTGGAGACTTTGGGGGTTTGAACTCTGAACTCCGAACTGCGAGAGAGTCAGCTGAGGCTGAGAACCAATCGGGTGCGAGACTCTGTATAGAGGAACCGGATGCGTGTGGGCGGTGGGTCAGAGCAGAGAGGGAGGTGAAGGAGGAGGTTGGCGGAACCTCGTGTGCGCGAGCGGAGGGTCAGTGACCCGTCCGCTTAGGTGAAAGGTATCCCCCCGGCCCGAGGAGTATTCCCCTGTCATCGTAGGGTGCTGTTTTATAAGGACGGCCTTAGTTGGTAGGGACATTTCCCATTAGTGTGATTTGGCTGCGGAACTGCGGCCGCCATCTTGGATTGGATACAGACGGCGCTGCAGCAAGGAGTGACGGCGAAAGGCTGGAGCAATGCTAGGACCCTGCGTGGAGTGTGATGGTCATCGCAGTGACCGGAAGGTATCATTGTTTATAAGTGCACCTACACCGGTCACCAGGCGCTGATCCCGCCTCCCACTAACTAATTGGGCCAACTGTGCAAATCCTATGGTACCATACCTATACTGGTTATAAGACATACTCCTAGGGAGAGTGGCAGAGCCACCTATGTACAGGACATTATCCCTAATAAGGTGTGGCCGAGCCACGGTGTGTGTGTGTAATGTTATATGTTTATTCTGCAGATCATTTGTTCTTTATGCATGATATATAAAAGGTTGCTGTTGCATAATGCTGTTGTGATGTTCTTGCTCAGGGTATAATCTCTATCATGGGGATCCTGGGCAAGTGGAGGCGCTGCACCGCGATTAATAAAGGTATGACCCCAGGCTCCCAAATAGCGGAGGCTCAGAGCTCCTGAGGACACAGGTACATGCACCACAGTAGTTCCTTATTGCAGGCGTTCACAAAAAGGGCTACATACACATACACAGTATGTTTGGAAATACATACAGTAGTGGCATGATGTACAGAAACCAAATACAATTATATTCAAGACTTACGCATGTAGCTGTTCAATGGCATACTGTATACAAGGCTAAGGAGCACATACAGTAGCTGTGTCTCATAAGGATAACACGCAAGATAAAGGTAGTGGTTTGAAAGTCATTTGGTCGTTAGCCTTTAATTGTATGTGTGTTTGACGGATCGGGGGACTCGCGCTTCCCAGCGTGTCCCCGTCACCTCTGTTTCCATTGCCTCCAACCCTCCCTCTTCCCTGCGTACTCACTCTCCCCCTTCCTTTCCTCACGGCCGTTTCTCTGCGGCGCGGTTGGCATACCCTTACGCGCATTCTGGTCACGTGCGCGTTCTCCGCAATGTGCGCACGCATTCGCAATCACTTGCTCCCCCCGCGGCACCCGCGGCCCCTGGCGTGTCTATATTCCCCCAGCCTCCACATTACCTTGCTCCTCCGCCTCTCCGTCCCTCTCTCCCTCATTGCCGAGCGCCCCCGCGGTGCTGCGTCCCTCACGCTCTATGACACGCACGGTGCACGCGCATAGTACCCTTACAGAGGGCGCGCACACGCTCCAGTTATCTGCAGTCCCTAAACTCCAGCTCCGCCCCCCATGGCTTACAAGCCATATCTCTTAATTATTCCCCTGTCTTCTCCCCTGCTCTCTCAGACCTATCCCTGCAAACTCTCACTCAACCCTCTGCTCCTCCTCTCTCCCTTATTGGTTCTCCTTCCTTTATAACCCCACTCTGTCCTCTTACTCATAGCTCTGCACAGCTTTCCTGTAGCTCCTGTGTGTGCAGTGTCTATGTCTAGCTCCCTTGTTTGTTTCAGCGCTGGTTCCTGTCCCTGCTCCTGTTTGGATTCCCCTGGCCTGAACTTGTACTGCTTTGGATTTGACTACTCTGCTTTCTCCTGCCCTTGAACCTTGACTTACGGACTTCACTACGCTGCTTTCTCCAACCCATGAACATTGGCTTACAGACATCACTACGCTGCTCTCTCCTATCCTTGAACTCTGGCACACGGACATTACTATCCGATCTCTGGCACCCCGGACTCTGCAAGTATACGTTAACCCTTTCTTACCAGGCCCGGCAACACATTACCACACTCTGGGCACGCCCTCACTGCTGTGGGTGCGTGTTATACCCTTACCCACCTCAGTACTGGGGACTGACCAGGTCTGCGGGCATACAGGCATTACAGTGTGTTATTTACGATACACTCTACACAAGACATTCGTGATCTAAGAAAAAATGCCAACTAAAAACTATGCTGGCAGAAATGGTGCACGTTTTCTTCCATTCATTTTTTCCTATGTGATTGTCTAAATAACACATGAGAGAATGTTCCTGATTTCAAGATAAAACAAAAATAGCGATGGCGTTAAAAGTTTAGCTATTTCTGGAAATAGGACCAAAGTTAGAAGCTCAAGAGTCGTTAGCAGCTGGTCTTAAAATATGATGATGAGGTCTTAGATTAGCGCCATTGGCAATGCAGATTTTCCAATGTCTTTTGCAGTCATATGCCTGCGCATAATAATTACATCTGTTCTTATTTGCAACAGCACATGCCCTTAAAATGTTTACTTTTGGGTGACAGGCGCCCGTCAGCAACAGCTTCGCCCGGCAGAAGGAAGCTCTGCAGCACACTGACGCAGGAAACTGGCAGCCAACCGGCAAAAATAAAAAGAACACTAATAATAAATAAGGTCCCTTCTTCTCCAGCGCCCTGGGCTATTCTCATAAACAGCAAGCATTGCCAGGTAGCGTTTGTGCACCAACAGAGCAGTAATTGCCACCAGGGATCCAAACATTGTACTGTATGTTTACAAATGCTGGGTTCTTATAGAGTAGTCTGATTGTAATGAAGATGGGATTTTAAATTTAAGAGAGTCATTAATCCAACTCAAAATGGTACGATAATACAAGATATTTGATATTAAACATGTGGGCCAATGTTGAGCTCATTTAAATGAATTTGGAATAAACACACTTCACTTTGACTGTCGAGTCATTATGTTGACGATCCCCACGAAAAATGGCCTCCCTGCCCCTCTGGCCAGTCCACCCCTACCTGTGAGAATGTTTTCTACCCTGACAAATGCAAACAGTATGATTTCACTTCCTTTGTGCTGCAAAATATATACCTAAACAGATAAAAATACAAGTACTATTGTGTATGTGCGTAACTAATAATGCCACATCATTCTTACATTACCAACTGCCTAAATCAAACTAAGAGACTCTACTGCTTTTTACTGATTCATTAAGATTATTTACATAGATTTTCAAGCTCAGAATAGATCAGGAAAAAAAGATCAGTGCGACAAATAACAATGACTCATTTGTGTGTACAAATACTTAATTAACAAATAGAAGAAAATTAGGACTAGAATTTAAATTGAAAAAAAAATTATACAAACAAATGTCTTTTAGTTAGATTCTGAATGCCAACTATGACATGCTGTAGGAAACATTATTTGGTTTAATTAAAGAAAATAATATGTGACACACAACTCTGCAGCTAATGCACTTTTTGCATACTAATTTAAGAAAATAATAATAGTTAATATTCCCATAGTAGACACATTTATCTAAGAATTAGCAAATAATTATCTTTGTGGCAACATTATTATGTTTTTAAGGTACTCAAGTGTTTGGAGTTTTTTGTTGTTTTATTTAAATTGCTCTAACATTTTATCAGAGAATTTTCATCTATAGATAACGGCACAAAAAAAATTGGTTTGTTTTTAAATCAACAGCAGATAAGCCATTATCGTTCTCTGTGTAAACGCAAAAGGCAGTATAAATTTGCAAAGAATAAATGCATTGATTAACATGGAAAATGTAGGTTGCTTCACAGGTTTCACAGACAAAAAAAAATATTTTGTTTGCACTTGATGCTTCTTCATTAGGCAATTTATCCGTTACAGTTTGATCCAAGCATGCAATCTAAGATAACAGCAGTATAATTTGGTGTCTAAAATAGTTAGCTAAAAATACCTCCTTAAATTATGTTTTCAAATTAAGTGTAAATGTGATTCAGGTCTCATTTCAGAATTCCATTACTGATTAAGACATATAAATTACCTTATGATGCAAAATAAAGTAAATCTTTGCTCCTACCCAACTGAATATTCAATTGGATAAATAATAAAGTCCATAACCAACAGCAAATTAACTCAACATCCTTTACAGACAGCTAGTGTATAATTCATGAATAGTGAGTTTCTGCACACCTGAGATTTGTACCCATGATTAGCCATCTTTAGAAAGTATTTCTCAACGATATGCATCTGTAAAATATTGTACACTGGCGACACACTTTATTTGAGCTCGGCTAGTCCCACGAATTCGGGTATACCCGGGTGTATTGAGGTTTGTGACTGTTTTCTGCCCGAGTGCATTGAGTTATTTTCCGGCAGGGATTGAAGCATTTTATTCCCGCTGGCTGCAATACTGCACAGTATATATATATATACTGCATTACAATTCATGAATTTATGCCATCTGGTAGACACGCGAAGCATTGCAGCCTATTAAATCATTATCATTTAACAGATCAGCCGCCCATCAGCCAGGCATGAACCCAGGCTGGGAAGGCAAATGCAACGGGGCTTGTCAGAGGTGAGGAGCGGCGCATTCCAGGTATCTGCCAGGTACATACCGGGTATTTGCTCGAATAAAGTGTGTCGGTGCAGTAACTGAAATGGCATTAAAATAATGAAAGGAAACATTGATATAAAAAGTACTGAAGACCAGAATATTGTGCCATTAGCCATGGTTTAAGATGTGACAACTTACATAAAATATTTTGGTATTACTGCAGAGAAGCAGAATCAGCCTTCACATTCACCTACACAGTATCTCCAACCTTTCCCACACCTACAATACACAAAGAATCATTTCCCATTGCTGTCACCATGCTGAAGCTTTTCAGTCTGGAGATAAATCAACCCTCAGAAGATTGTTGTATTTAAAACCATGCAACTTGTAGCCTTTTCAGTAGAAAACAATATTCTCATTATCCAAGATGGGGCATTACTTGCAAACATACATCTCAAAACCACTGAAGAAGCAGCATACTTTTATAGATCATCGCTAACTACACCATTTCTTGATATACTTTGTAATGCTTATCTCATTTTTATCTAATCAACTCACTTTTGTCTCTTAAATATTTTGTTTCCATCCAATTAACATACATCTGCCGCATACAGTTTTTCATATAGCATTACTGATATTGACTCTCAGTTAGCAAAATGTGTGTAACTGCTAAATGTTATAAATTGCAGATGCAGCAGATAAGCATTACTAAGTGAGAGCAGATTGTGACACTCTCCTAGACATTTTGCAAAATACACTGTTACATTTTTTTTAATACCAATAACATGTTCACAAAATATATCCTGAATGAAAGCTATGCAACTGAGAAAACATAACTGTGATGAGTTTGAAGTCTCTTTCGAACTTACAAATATCTATTCACTCATGTACAACAAAACTGCACTAATTAAATGAGATCTGCTAACCCAATGACATCATACTGTATGTTACACTGTGGAGCACCGGGACTGATACTTTTCAGGTACTAGACTATAATACAGCTGTAAAGTGGTTTCAAAGTACGTGTATCACCATTTATGTCTGTTATGTATCTGTTCCAGAATAAAAAAAAGCACTTTAGGGCAGCTGTGATACTTAGAAGAGCAATGAGTGAAATAATGAACACTTTCTACCGATTCACACACTTCAGATGCGTGGAGTGGTTTGAAAGTGTCACAACTTGAGATCATGGTATAAGTATCAAAGGATTGAGAAATGTCAGATGGCTGGCATTTACATATTCAAGGTTTATCAAATGGAAAATACTTTTACACTTGAATGGCGCAAATACAAAACTGATTGATATGGCAAGCATATACACATTTTCATCTTTTGAGAAAGCAATTTTGAACTGACACCAAAGTTTTTCTATGAAAATTATTATTATTACATTAAAAAGTTTTTGACTTTTAAAACAAATAAAAAAAACATTTTCTTTTCATTTTCAAAAAACAATTCCTTTTTTTTTTTATTTTAGAAAGTACTAAAATGGTAATGCAGATTTGAATACATAAACTCACTAGTGACTAGCACATTGGTTATTTGCCCCTGGATTTCTCCTTTTCACCCCGAGCTAAGAGCCACGTGAGCAAATAATAGGTTGGAACAGTATGATGATAAATCTTGTGCTATTACGGGAACAGTGTGTTTTTTTTTTTTTGTTTATGGGTTTTAATGTATTAAGCTTCCTTGGGTTTCTGTAGCAACCATTTACAAAAGTACAGCACTTTCTCTTTTGAAATAGGCAATCGTATAGTGAACCCGCTTAAACAGGATCTTCCCCGATCGATCACAGGAGAACGGATCGATCGGCAGCATAGGTAATTACATTTCCTTAAAGCTAACCAACTGCTTATTCTATTAGAACAAAAACAAAAAAATGTATTGCTACTTTAAGGTCGTGGGCCCCCGTGCCTCACCCAGGGTATAATTCTGCCCTTGCCCATAGTAAATGGGCACTTAGGCCAGAGAGCTCCACAGAACAACAAACATGCAGAAACTGCACAATAGAGTGAATGTCCAAAGTAGAGGGATTTCAGATCTTAATGTGCAGAGGTTTTTAACATAACGTTTGGGCGGATAAACCTCAAAGTTTCTCTTCCCCACCCCCACCCCCACCCTAAACATAGTCAGTAGAATAGCAGTGTCTAAAAAACATTAGCTGCCATAGACTTAACTCTATTTGTGTCAGTTATCGAAAAAGATTGACCTTTTTTTTTCATTTCTGTACCACGAAGAACAGTTACATGTCAACATATACACCACTTTTCATAGTAGAGGCATTAGGGATTATTATACTGTATAACCTCTTTAAATTCACTGAGGTAAACTAGGCTTGAATTGATTACAAATTACTAGATAATTTGATTACAAATTGCTTTTTAAGTCATTCAAAAACTTTCCTTTTAAGTCAACTCCTTTGCTGCTAGAGTGACCTACAATTCATATTAATATTGAAGCCTCACATAGCAGCAAACCTGCACCCTTTACTTTGGATATAAATATAAAAACAGATTAGAACACTTGGGTTCAATGAGGATATATTGAGAAATGTTATGTTTTAATAATCTAAATAAGATAAGACTAATTATCCTTAGGAGCCTAGCATGAAAATATATACAGACTTTGACAAATGTGACAACAAGGAATCTAAGAGACAATATGGATGAATTATTTCTGGGACCCTGCTTTTGTAATATTTGGTTGCAGTGAAAAAAACTAGCTTCTCGATGCTTAAAAATCAATACGAAAAGCCTATATGTCACTAAATATCTTGTTATTATTTCTTACTGTGAATTAATTATGTATCCAACACACATTACTGCAATTAGTAGTGACATGTGAAGCAAAGGGCATGATCGATCCCATAATGATCATGGGGCAGATTCCTTATGCGGTCCTTAACTGATCATATCCAGAAGGACCATTGCGAACCCTATAAATTGTAAATAGCAAAACATCTTTGCTCTACATGCCTTCACAAGCTCTTAAATTAGTTTATAAATGAAGTCTCCAATACCTTTTTTTTTTGTAAGATATTGGCTAACTGACTAATGTCACTGGGAAAATCAACTAAGGGTTTATTATAAGAATTACTGTACCTGTGCGAGAGCAAACAAAACATTCAGCAATCATAGTAAATATGACGGCTTTATGTATCCTTAAGCTAATATTAGTGTTCCAAGCACATTCATAATATGCCTATATATTATAGTCCTGTCAGTTAATTTGAATCGTTAATGTCATAATGGAGAAAGCAGTCACTTCCTGGGTAATTACTGTATATCTATTAAAATGAATTAAGTCTCTCTCCAAAAGGGTTGTTTGTTCCATATCCATTCTGGTAATGCATATATTTTGCTTCATTATAACTAAGAGAATGTCAACCCTGCTATCTTGGTAAAATCAATCATTAAATAACTTTACGGTAATTACTTCCAATAACACACGTTCTTTGAACACACACACATTAAATGAACAAAATGTAAATATGTACAAATGGCAAACGTAGACTTTAGTCTGACTGAGTAGACAGCATTATAAAATGTATGTGTATGGGCATGTAGTTAATGTAAATGTTTAAATGATCAATACACCACACGTCCAAAACAAGCTTAGTATGCAGCATGTATAACGCTCCGGCACCCTGGAGACACTTACAGTATTAAGTACAATGTATGGCATGCCTCTTTGGCCAATTTCCAGGGTAGATTAAGTTCAGCGCTCCTGTGGAACCTCCTCTTCTGCTCATGTCACCGCGGTGATGATGCAATCAAGTAATTGTTAAAGAAGCAATTAAATGATCACAAGCTTCTGGAGGTACCTTCAGGTACCATGGGCCCTCTGGAATGCGAGGGGTTACAGCATAATGTAGTAATAGCATTATTTTATATGAGAGGAGACTAGAGGTTTTTTGTTGAATAAATATCTTTTAAGTGGAGAATACAGGAAGGGGGGTAACTGTAAACAGCACAACATTTCGATTTAAAATACGATATTAACATATATTTTTTTTTATAATATGAATTGTAGAGAAAAACTGCCATTAATGCATTTAGTTTCTCTAAAGTAGAGATCACTGAACTCACAGGGTATTATAGTTTTATTTTACTTTTGTATAAGTCTCATTTTGCATAAATCGTAAAAACCTGTTTTTTTTCTATAGGTTTTAATACATTATTAAACGTTGTTTTCTGTAATTGAATCTAATCTTGAAAAGACAGGTCAAAAGACAGAACAGTGTGCACAGTTGTGTCCATTATTGTGTATTAATCTCTTTGAATTTAAATCAATTGTTAAGTGTTGCTTGTGGGATACTGCAAGTAAACATGAGAGAGCAGATTAGGATTGATAACACAATATTATTTATTTGGTGCAGAGACTGAACACTAACCTTTCATTGACCCCAAATTAGGGATGGAAACATCCCGGGTATATCTAAAATATTCATACTCAAGATTCGTCAGTCACCGCCACGGCCGCGCGCCCAGTGGCGGATTAAAAAAAATATGGCGCCCGTAGGCACTTAACTGGTGCCGCCCTCCTCCAGCGCCCATCACATTGCCATGGCAACATGGTGCCGTGTGACATCACGTTGCCGACATTCACGATTGGCGTTTGCCGGCTGCGCATGTGCAATCAGCACTTGCCGGCCATGCATGTGCACTCGTGGCTGGCAAGCGTCGATTGTGCATGCCGCCCCCAAGTGTTGCTGCATGAGCGTACCTGATCCTGCTTTACTAGTATGACTGCAAAACAGGATTGAACACTATGTGACCAGGTCAGTCAGTGCGGTGGAGGAGGGGGAAGATATCGTTCAGCAGGTGGGAGTGTGGCACAAGGTGTGAGGGCAGGGTTGCCACCACTCCAGGTTTTACCCGGAGACCACGGGTTTTAGCGACATATCTCCAGGCTACGGGTTTACCTAGTAAACCTCCAGGTGGTGGCGGTGTCTCATGGTGGTGTGACATCACGTAGCATCTCGTTGTCATGGCAAAGTGGCGCCATTTGAAGCCGCGCAGCCATATTGGAGGGAGTTGCAGGGGGAGACGCCAGGGGGACACCGCTGAAGGTAAGTGTAACATTTTTTTTTTATATCTGGCCTTCAGTAGGTGGCAACCCTGGGCGAGGGAATGAGAGAGGCGGAGAGCTCCAGGACTCTGCTCACTTCTGCTTTCAATTATGACAGTGTCATGTCAGTTTCAGTGTGTGTGTGTGATACACCCTCTGACATACAAAGCTGCTGACAAGGAGGGGGGGGGGAGAGGAGGGGCAGAGGTACCAGAATCTCTCCTCCTGCACTCAACAAAACTGTGGCTACTAAAAAAAAATGTAAAGAAAGGGAAAAAATACCCATGCAACTGATGCTAGTTTGGCTGGAGATGGGTGCTATCAGGGAGTGACGATTACTGGCTAATATATACAAAAGAACCCTTCATGATGCACTCAAAAACTTAAAAATAAATGTAGCCCCCCTTTGGGACTACTATTTCAGTTATGGGGTTAACGACTTTAAAGGGTTAACTGTGTGGGCTCACTCAGGTTACTCCCCTCCCCATTATGTTGCCTCAATTAACAATAGTGTTGTCAGGCGACGATAAGTATAGTAATGAAAATATCTGTAAATCATTGTTGACGACAAAATGAAGAGAGTAAATACAAGCAAGTAGATACTTGTGGTACAATAGTGGAGACAAATGTCTCGATAACGTGCTATATTGTGGTGTGGACCACAAGTGCTCGCTACGGCTACAATTCCCCATGTACTGTAGTAACGTAACATCAAGTAACAGTGTCGCAGGGTGTTTAATACAGTATCTACACGCTGCTTCGCAGTAGTAATTGGGTCGCACTCTGAGCGTCACAACTATGTTTCTGTGGTATGTTGTCCCATATGATCAACACTGGTGAGTTTCCTATAAACAGATATTTAGTTATTTTGCATACTTTTTGGATTCTTCTGTATAAGTGGGGGGGAGGGGTGTATATTTTTCTTTTTATAATAAAATAAAACATTTCTGTCATTAATCTGTAAAGATGATTATGCCTAATAAAAACGTTTGAAAATAAAAATAAAAATGCAGATGTTTCGATGTAGTGCTTTGTAATACATGAAAAAGCATCTTTCTAGCAGATATTAACGTTGAAAAAGGTAAGGTGAGGCTAAGTGATTTCATTTGACAGCCTTTGATTGGAAACCTATGTTAAAATGACTTCACGTGTGTACAAGGTTGTGTAATCCCGGGATTATGGTTTAGATTATAAATCGGTTGCTCCCCGCCTTGTGTTATCCTGTCCAGTTATCAGCATGAAAGGCCATAGTGCCAACTTTCTCCAGATACTGTATCTAGACACTGCATGCCGTATCTCTAATACTTTTCTTCAACAGATTCCCCCCAAAAAATGAAAAAATTATTTCAAATTGTACAGCAGCTCATGTGCTCTGCCCATAGGGAAAAAAGAGTTAAATTACACATCTTACATTGCTTCCTTTTTGAGTTACATCACTCTGCTTATTGAAAATCCGAACCGTTAATCATTTACATCTCTATTCAACAGCATAAAATATAGTGGATAATTTACTGTTATTACATCTGACAATCAGGTGAACACAATCTCATTATGAGCACCTGCAAAAAAAGAAAAAAGAAAAAGAAAACATGTAAAAATAAACTAATGTATTCACATGTTTAATGCATTGTGCCTTGTTAAATAGAGCTTATTTTGTTTAAATTATTGTATGGTAGATGTAGTAGTTGGATTGTCATATATGGTCCAACCATGTAATTTTGGTCAAATATGGTGATTACTGTAGAAGAAACGTGTGTACAATGATAAGAAAACTGAAGTTTGAATGACAGATATGCAATGTTCACACATCCACAATACATTATTAAAAAATGTGGATCACTCTGGGTCTGAAAGGTCTCCGAAGCTTGAGGAATATATGTTCTGTACTGTGTGAAAAATGAAGACAACAAGAACTTTCTTTAAGAAACCATAGAGTATTGCAGAGATAAAACTAATCTGAACATATTTGGTCGAAAAGAAGAGAGCTATCATTTGCAGGGTAATGTCTTTACGTGCAGCTGTGCCAGATGCTGATATCAAAATATATCGCTCATTATTTAAAGTGCCAAGAAAGTCACAGGAGCCTATTTATAAAACATTTTTTTATGTCATATGGTGCATATGTGGTGAAATAAGTATAGTAAACGTTAGGTCCTGGCGTCTGAAACAATTTTCTAAAATGTTGGTAAATCCATTGCATATTACCATGCCGATTTCTGCATGCAAATTCTGTAGCAGCCCCTCTAACCCCTGCTCGCTCCTGAGGGGCAGAACTAAGTTACGACCTGCAGGTGACAGCTACATGCTTACAGGGTTGTATAACTCTTATCTTAAACTGTGTAACTAATCTCACAATTAGTCAGGGTCCCGAACAATAGATGATCACATTTTTCACCTGACTGTGAATATGTTTAAATATTCAAACAAGTTTGGGAGGAGATTGCTCAAAAAAAATGTAAACGGAGTGAGGGGAGGGAGGG
This sequence comes from Ascaphus truei, assembly GCF_040206685.1. Classification (NCBI taxonomy): domain Eukaryota; kingdom Metazoa; phylum Chordata; class Amphibia; order Anura; family Ascaphidae; genus Ascaphus; species Ascaphus truei. The sequence goes on along the minus strand of NC_134486.1, from coordinate 77,100,162 downwards.
GAGGGAGGGGAATGAGAGGGTGGGGAATGGAGGAAAGGGAGATGGGGGTAGAAGGGGAGATGGGGGCCAGGAGGGCAGGGAAAGAACGGGAGAGGGAGGGAGAAAAGGGGAGGGGGAGGGATAGAAGGGTGTGGGGAGGGATAGAAGGGTGGGAGGGGGGAGAGAAAGGAGGGGGGGCAGGGGGAGAGGGGGAGAAGAGGGAGGGGGGAGAAGAGGGGAGGTGGGGAGAAGAGGGGAGGGGGGGAGAAGAGGAAAGGGGGAGAAGAGGGGAGGGGGGGAGAAGAGGGGAGGGGGGAGAAGTAGGGAGGGGGGGAGAATGTTCCTGGACCAGAAAACAATGCAGTTCAGCTCCGGAAACCCCTTCTTCAATCCTATGTTATTAAAATTAAAATAAAAGCACAGCTTCATTACCTTAGTGGCTAACCGCTAAGGTAATGAGGGTGTTAAACACCAGTACATTCTTTGTTGGTGGTAGAGGAAATGGGTGAAAGTCGTAGCTGATCCAGGGTGGGTGGTTAGGCCTTCTGGGAAGGTTGCGGCAGGGTTTAATTCCTTCATTACTTAAGCGGTTACTACTGCTAAGGTAATTAAAGGGTTAACCCCTCCCACTACACCTAACCACCCAACCCGGAGAAACTAACCCCTTCAGCCACCACCTCTACCACCAACAAACCCCCACCACCTTCACCCAGGAATGGGCAAAAGCCCAATTAGCCAAATATTTTGCTAATAGCGCTTTTGCCCGTTCAAATATACAATACTGCACATTACAATAAAATAAAATACCAAATACAATAGTATATTGAAAAAAAAACCACTAGCCATTTAATCCATTAATTGTCACTGTGGTTATCTATGCCCTCAATGGGGGCACAGATAGCCACAATGACAACGAATGGGCACCCTAATACCCACCCCCTCTACTCCCAACAAACCCCCAAACACACGCACACACGCACACATGCCCACAAACACAAACAATAATGGGCAAAAGCCCTATTAGCCAGATTTGGCTAATAGGGCAAGCCCTATTAGCCAGATTTAGCTAATAGGGCTTTTGCCCATTCTAAATCAATCAATAGCCAGCCACCCTATAGTAAATAAAAGTTGTACTTACTCTGGCAAGGATGAAGGCTATCCACAACATTTACAGTAACAAACTAGGTACTGGTCAGTAATCCCTTAATTACCTTAGTGGGTAGTAGCCGCTATGGGAATTAAGGGGTAACACCCCCCTCCCCCCCAACGCTACCTACCTGGGAGGCCTAACCACCCTCCCTGGGGCAACTACCCCCATGAAAAACCCCTCTATCCCCATCACCACACACACAAATGGGCAATAGCCCTATTAGCCAAATATACACAGTAAAAGAAAATACACATTAGAAAACAAGAAATCCATTGATTGACTATAGGGTGCCCATTGAGGGAGTAGTTGCCCCAGGGAGGATGCCCATATGTTGTCAATGTGGCTATCAGTGCCCCCATTGAGGGCATAGATAACCACAGTGACCATCAATGGATTAAATGGCTAGTGTTTTTTTATAGTATTGTATTTGGTATTTTATTTTATTGTAATGTGTATTGTATATTTGAATGGGCAAAAGCGCTATTCGCTAATAATAGTTAATAGGGATTTTGCCCATTCCTGTGTGATGATGGTGGTGGTGGGGGCTGTTGTTTGTAGACAGGGTGTGTGAAGGGGGCAGTTGCTCCGGGGTGGGTGGTTAGGCCTCCCGGGTTGGGAGGCACACTTTTTTTTTTAAACACTGCAGCTTTAACCTTTAGGCCCTTATTTTGTTACAGGTGCGCCGACGAGTATTCTAAAACTTATCTGGGGCAATCACCAACAAGACTCAGGTACATGCTGGGTACATGCTGCAACATTTCAGTGACATTTCTGCAGACAGACTAATGGCCCATAGGATTAACAGTGGGGGTCCCTGGCAGTCCCATTCAAACGGGACTGCCAGGGACCCCCGCTGTGTTAATCCTATTGGCCATTAGTCTCTGCAGAAATGTCACTGAAATGTTGCAGCATGTACCCAGCATGTACCTGAGTCTTGTTGGTGATTGCCTCAGATTTTCCAAGGCAAATTTTAGAATACTCGTCGGCGCACCTGTAGGTGTGATAAGCGCAGATGACGTGTGTAGCCCAGTGCCCCATGCGATGTATTTCCTGCCCTAACACTATAAGCCCTAGTAAGGAGCAGGCAGTGTTAGGGTTAAATTCCTCTTACATGGGTCAGCATGTGAGTCTCCCCACTGGGATGTTAATTTGTTGAGGATTCCAGGTGCTAATCTGGAAACTGTTGGAGCATTTGCCAGGTGGGGTTGGGGGGAGAGGGGGAGGAGTGCGGGGGGGGGGTCATTGGTCTCACTGAAGAAGTGCTGCCCAGTTACCACAGCTTAGGAGTGGGACCCTCCCCTGGTTTAAAAGATGGCTCCCTTCTAAATTTAGTAGGAGTGTTCCAGTGTAGCCTGCTCCTTAGGGAGTAGGCAGGATTCTACCTTGCCCCATCAGGGCATAAGGGGGTTAAGACTATCCCTGGGGCCTGAAGCTCCTGGGGGCCTAGTCGAGGGAAATGCATCCTCTCTTACATGAGAGGAATGTGGAGTGTGAGCTGATTCATCAATAAATCCTGTTGTACCGCCTCTGGTCTGTGACTATCTTCCTACAAAGATTCCTGTGGGGAAGAATCCCTGCCTCTGGCAGAGCCCTGCAGGATGGAGGCGCTGCACCATCCTTCCTGAAAATTTGTCTTGTTGTCCTACTCCCCATACCAACGCGGAGACTCAGCCCTCCGGAGAGCCAGCAGGTGAGTACCACAGCGCCATCACATCACAAGTAACCACAGATCTCCCTGGGGGGAGGGGGGGGAATAGGGGTGTTAAACGTGCTATTGCATGAAAAGCCCCATTGACTTTAATGGCATTTTCCTGTGATACAGTAGAACGTTATCTGCACTTATCACAATTTACAGAATAAGGGCATTAGAGTGTGGGATGGGTGGAGGGGACCCTTCAGTTCCTCCGGGACGTGATTGCTACAGAAGCGATCACATGACATAACTGGTGCCTGGATGCCGGAAACAGAAGTGGGGGATGCACTCCTGTTTCAGTTGAACAGTCAGTCCTACCAGCCCTAGAAAATGAGCAAGTGCTTATGATGTGCCCTGTATGTTATAAGGGACTCTGGTGTGCCAGGTCTGTCATGAAAACAGAAGTTGAAAAATTATCTGTTTTGGTAAAAAAAAAAAATTTGGACCAGGACATACATAAAAACAAAATGCATAACTCAATGCGATTTTATTGTTGAAGTTTAGAAAAATAAATATGTTATTATTTAACCAATAATCCCAGAAGAACAGGGCATTACTGGCCAATAATGCCCTGTTCTGAGGGGATTATTACTATTATAGGCTAAATGTGGGCTTTTTTCATAAATAATCGACACTTTTGTATAGTTATATAGATTTTTTTATTAAAATAAAATGGTAAATACATTAAACCACCTCTATACACACTTACACTTCAGCTATCTATATCCACACACTGCCGCCCCCTCTGTGTACACACACACACACACACACGTCAGCTCTATACACACACACTCACTCACACACACGTCCGCTCTATACACACACACACACACACACACGTCAGCTCTACATGCACACACACACACTTCAGCTCTATATACACACACACACACACCCCGAAACGTTGCCCCCCGTATTCCCCTATTTTATCCCCCACCCCCTCCCCTACTTGTTTTCCTTTACCTCCTCTCCTTTGCTCATTTCTTTTTGCCTTTTACACTTAGTGTGCTATTCGGATACCATTTGTGGTTATACTTGATAGACTAGTACAGCATCATTGTCTTTTGAAAACTGTTTGCCATATTTTGTACAAAATATTTTCAATCAGTAAAATTTACACTTTTTTGCATAACATTCAGTGTCGTTTACATTGATAATTTCTATTGAGTGCTGGGAACACTCTCTATGTTCTTCATTGCCAATTTAGAGGGAATAAGGGTCCATCTTTTGTTCCCATACACCACACCTTTATCTATTAGTGATTTACCTCTATTGAGGTGCTGTTAATATCATATACTTTCTAAAGATCTTACACTGCTCGGGAGGTTGACTAAAGCCTGCTATTGAAATCAAAAGATGCTCAGTATATTAAAACTCAATAAAAATGGCATTAAGAGTTGAATTTTAAAATAAAAAAAGGTAGTAAATATTATCTAATACTACAGAACTGATTTATTTTAAAAAGAAACACACGTAGGATACTGCATGGGTTGCTTCTTTAAATGAAAACATTATTTTGGTTATTTAAACAAGCATGTTATACTGTTTGCAGGTGTTCGCAAACTATTTGAGCTTCTCTGCAGACCTGTGCACACTGGAACGGTCCTGGGTAAACCTTTGCATTTGGTAGATTTGCTTTTACATCCAGGGCACTTAAGCAGTTATGGAATCCATAAATACTTATCTAGTTCATAGAACAATCATTAAGATCATGTTTGTTAGGTTCATACTGACATTTTGGAAAGGTATTTCAAATATCTTGGCGAGTGCTTTCCCCAGTGCACCCCCATCATACCTAGTTAAAGTGTCTGCAGAAATTAGCTTAATTTAACAGTGATGGTAATTTCCTTTGCTGTTTTGCAGATAGGCAAAGCTTAACATTGTGTTCTTTAAAGAAGATACCCTGTTCACAAGGACAAACAATATTTTTAGAACCAATGACATTACCTAAATTATTCATATTTCATTCTGCAGGTTTACTTCCTTTCTAAGTCCACTGGTAATTACAAGTAGAAAAATTATGTGAAATACCGTTTAGGGGTTTATTAAAGATAGTTGTATCAGAGCTAATTTATTTATAAAGATGTTTACCAGGAAGTAATACATTGAGAGTTACCTCTCATTTTCAAGTATGTCCTGGGCACAGAGTTATAAAACTACATGGTTACATTAAAAGAACAGGGTTATACATTCAATTCACAGACATTTCTTGGACAGGTAGAGTTGCAAAACTGGGTACAGGGGATAAAGGGCTTGTGAGTTTCAGATTGAAATAGAGCAGCTTTAACATCACCAAACATTATCGAACAGCAGCAAACGGCTCACACCCTTTGGCTGTGCCAAAGATTGTCCACCTTTGGGGCAACGCAGATGTACACTGTGGTGGGTGAGATTCAATGCAGCTGTGAACACAAAGTTTTTTGTCATCTTGGCTCATTAACATTCCAGTGGGTGGGGTTGACGTTCCACAAAGTTCCAGCAAATGTTAACCCTTAGTCCTGTGCAGAGGGGAGCAGCTCTTGGGGAGCCCCATCAGGCTGTCTGCATTTGGGGCAATGCAGATGTACACTGGGGTGGTTGAGATTCAATATCAACCACATTGATGCACCAAGTCATTCATTCCTTAATTAAGCAGATATTTAAAGTAAAAGCCACTTTTCTTAGTTTTTGCCACTGTGTCCGTCTAATCACAGATCTCACCTCCCCTGTAAAAATATGTATTTACCATTTTGCCAGCAGCTGTTGCATTTTCAATTTGGAGACTGGGCTCCTCAAAGATAACAGGAAGGACTCCTATAGCCTGCCCTAATGACCTGTAAAACCTATGGAACAAATCCATATGTGGGGAATGACTTGTTTGTTGGCTATTACTGTGTGTTTAAGAGGGCAGCAGGGATGGGAAATGTACAACATTGTCTTTTAATACTGTTATATTAATCTGAGCATAACCTTTTCATTGCCCTATTGACTGTACCAGGTATGCCATGGGCAAATGTTCATTTTTGGGGGGGCAGATCGGTCTGGCCGCTCCGACAGAGTGGCAAACCCAATCTAAATGGAAGTGGAGCGCCATCCACTTCTGTTTCCTCTATCCTGTGTGTGATTGCATTATATAATCGCTCCAGAAGTGATCACATGACAAGGAAGTGTCTTGGTCTGGTGACACCTGGCACTGAAGAGGTTAAATTAGATGGTCTATAAAGGAATGCAATGTTGTGTTTGTTTGAACATTTATAAAGATCTTTAGCGATACTAAAAAAATGCACTATATTTCCCTCCCCCAAGGGAAGCACATTTTACGACTATAATCATGCAATACCGCTGTCAGTAACAAAAATAAAATAGAACGATACCCCATTAAAATGCCATTCTCATGTACAAGTCCCTTTCAACAAAATCGACAAGACATTTCCCTTTTACAAAGTACATACACAGCTCATAAATGGGGTTTGCATCTGGGTCCCTAACTGGTGACTAAAGAACAAAGAAAAGTAAACAATATTTAGTTGCTCTGTAATAGATTTAAAAGCATAGCACAACTTTTTATTTTCTATTCTTTATGATTTTTTTTCTCCAATTATTTTATGGGATTCTTGCAAGAGATGACTCTGGAACATGAACCTGGCACCCCTGCTTCAAATTCAGTGTCATTGTTTTCAGTCACTGCCTTTAATCACTGGGACACTGCTTCAACCCATGAGAATTAACACCGGCTCAGGTATGTTACCTACTGTATAGTGGAGCTTAATGAACCTGGGGAAGAGTTTTATAACTTTACTATTCGTGGATACAAACTAGGACTACAGTAGGCCCTACAGATTTAAAACAGTTCCCTGTAAAGTTTCAAATCCCTTGTGGGACAAGGCCTTTCACAAGTTTTGCAAGTTAGTAAATTTGATGTTTTGCCCAATTGCCTTTGGTTTTGATACCTATAAATAAAAAGAACATGGCATTCTTGCAATCATATAACGCACACATTTTGTTTTGCTCAAAGACTAGAATGACCTTTTATTATACGGCAGTCTTGTTAAATGGTCAGACTGCACCAGAAAAGACAACTGTTAAGAGCAAGATTTTTTTTTCTTTTTCCAGGGAGTTATTAGCATCTGCCTGAACAAAATAGATATACACATACTGTAAACACAAAGAAAATACTTCTACATAATCTGCACTGAGAACCCAAGTAATAATAGTATTAGTGTACAGCTAATGTGAGTAGCACATTAACAATTCTGACTAAAAACAGAGCGAAAACTGTAGGAATGTCGCAACGATCTGATGTGCTAGATAGTGGCTAAAGAGGTATCCATGGAGGATAATCATACAGTTGCACCTCCGTGTGTTCAGATGATGAGTGATTAAAAATGTAATATTATTAGGTACTTTTAAGCACAGAATTATAAAATAAGTAGTACTGGTGATGGCAGGGTGACAGGTAGATGGTGGTGGTGGGGGGGGGGGGGAGGAGGAGTTCACTCATTTGGATCAATGGATATTAACTAGCCTCTATTGTATTGTATGTCTTTATATATATATAGAGCCATTAATGTACATAGCGCTTAAGGCTTACAAGGGGTACTTAGTTAAGCCAGCGTGAGGTGTTATGTTTAATAATACATTGATCACCATAGAAGAAGGACACCTGAAGAAGTACAGAAGTTGTTAACTTACGAAACGCGTAGGAATTGTAGCAATATAGTGCAAGCTTTGCACTTATTTGGACACACCAGATTTGGTTTCAGGTCTGGGGACCCCCTGCTTCCCGAGATACAGGCCCCGGTATGGGGTGCCGGTATCCCTCTGCTTTGTTTACATCCCACTTGGATTTTAACATGGCGGGGATACCGGCACCCCATACCGGGGCCTGTAACTCGGGAAGTAGGGGGTACCCGAGAATGAAATAAACTTTGTTCAGCTCAGGAGACCACCTGCTCACGCACACTATGAATAAAAATAAAATGTAAGCAACTTCATTACCTTAGCAGCTATCCACTAAGGTAATGATTTTTTATTGGTGGGGGGGGGGGGGGTGGAGGGCGGTTGATACCAGTGTGAGGGAGCAGGGAGTCTCCTGAGTTGAACAAAGTTGATTTCAGCCTCTAGGACCCCCTACGTCCTGAGATACAGCACCATGGGGTGCCGGTATCCCTCTGCTATATTTAGATGCCACTGTCACGTGACCCACAGGATTTTAACATTGGGATACCGGCACCCCATAACGGGGCCTGTAACTCATGAAGTAGGGGGTCCCCGGACCTGAAATCAATGCAGTTCAGCTCCGGAGACACCCTGCTACATTACAGTAATGTTAGAATGTTAATAAAACCCCCACAATCGCCTATAAGAGGCACACAGTTAGAGTGACTGATTCAGCCTATCTTTTACTGCGCGTCTATTACAGAAAGGCAGAACCCGGTAGCACTCACATAGCACATAGCTATACAATACTCTTGACTGTTTATTTGGCGGGTTGTCTTATTCAGCGACAGAACCTGTGACGTCATCGGCAGTCACGAAGCTCTGGCACGTGTAATCGGCATTTGCCGTCAGTGTGGAGGGACTCCGCAATTGCGCTCACACCACGGGAAGCCCAGCAGACCAGGACCGGTACCAACTGCACCAGAAATCGGTGGTTCACGGAGAGGAGATCCTGGACATTCTATCCGGTACAGCCCGTGGGATCGGACGATCGTTTTGGAAAGTTGCTGTAGATGCTATTGTGGTAACATGTTCCTAAAATGTCATGCTCTTTTATCTTTATCTTGATGTACGTGGAATACTCACCTGCTGACTGAATATTTCAATACATTTTATATATATGTAGCCATGGCTGGTCCAGACTGCCTCTCTGCCCCTGTCACGTAAGTCCTTAGTAGCTACAGGCTATGGCAGGCTATCTTAGGGGCAATGAACCCCCTCATTCTGACTCTCTGAGTGGCTGGAGTGGTGGTGACACAGGGTCTGTGTATAGCCAATAATGGTGCAGACCTTGTGCCCTCCCCTTCTGGTGTCTCAGAGAGCAAGTGCTAAATTATAGAGAGTTCTCTTCGATCCCTCCTAGGGAGAGGAGGTGTGTGCTGTTTCCTCCCAGCTGGGGGTGAGACATGCCAGTCAGTCCCTCCTGGGCTGACTGAGAAAGAGAGATCAGAACTGAAAGCATGGCCTCAATATTATCAGAGGGCCAAGCATCATCCAGAGGCCTGGGAGTCATCTCATTCTATCCTGCATCTGCTGTATGGCAATCACAGTGGATGTCCAAAGAAAGCATCCCTTTTTATATACCCCTGCCTGAGTCTACAGTCTACTGAGTCTTCAGTCCCTGAAGAAGTAGTTTATTCTACGAAACATGTTGGATGATTTTTATCTAGTGCCTTAATATTGCCATTGCCTCCATTGGCTTCACCCTGCTAGTATTACTCCAAGTGGTAATTTTGGGCATATGAGAGACTTTGAGAGACTTTGAGAGACTTTGACTGCCTCCCTGCCGGTTCCCTCGCTGCTGCGGAGACTGTGACGTCATCACGCAGTATCCCGTGACGGAGCGACAATGTGGCATGCCGAGTGTACCCTTGCAGAGCTGAGGTCTTACCCCCGTACAGTGGATCTGCTCGCTGAGTTACACGAGCTGCACCAGACGGCTTGGAAGCGCGAGCGGTCCCACCAAGCACCAATACCTGCAACGGAGCGTGGTTGCTGTAAAGGGAAATCTCCTTGGGAGCGATGTACTGCTGGATGAGGGGTTTTGGACATTAATCCTGCTCCTGAACCAACGTAGCGCCCCCGCTGAGAGAAGCAAGCTGCAGACTCTTCTGACAACAGTTGCTGAGTGGTAACTTGTGTGAAACACACTAAATGCACCTATTCCACTGTTTTGATGTACGCAGATTTATTACCCTGTAATTACTAATACATAGCATTACTTGCTTCACTATTTGGCGTTGTGCGCTGTTTCTTTTGTTTCCATTACTGGGTAGGGGTATGGAAGAAGTCTGCCCTGGCGGGGACTGTCACTGGGATTCCTGGAGCCTGCTGGAGGCGCTGACACCCTGAGTGGAACCCAAAGATCACCAAAAGCCTTTCCTGTTACCCTACACCATTGTGGACACTCAGTTCTCCTGAACCCTCACAGGTATGCACGCACCATGTTACCTGTAGGCAGCAGTATATTTTCCAGAGAGGGGGGAAGCAGGGCTACATACACTATATAGAACAGGGAAGAAAAACGAAGCACCAAGTCCAGCTGTAGAATAGCAATAACACCAACAGGGATACACTACCGACACACTTTATTAAAGTGTGGCCGGTACCGCAAGCCGGGAGATTTCCCGGCTTGCTAGTGGCCGCCCCTCGGCGTGCCGCGCGTCATAGACGCGCGGTCACGCGTCTTCGGGAGCCTGCGCCCCCTGCACGCGCGTCCAGGGCTCCCCGAGGGAGCCCTGGTGTCCTGCGATCGCGGGACGGCGGCAGGGGGTTCCGGGGGACCCGGCGGACCCGGCAGCGGTAGGGAGAGCGCCCCGATCGGAGGGCGCTCTTCCGCTGCTTCGGCGCGCGCCCGTCACCCTCGGGCGCACGCCAGGCTACTGCTGCGGCCAAGAACGGGCAAATGCTCGAATAAACTTGGCCGCAGCAGTACGTACCAAAAATGAGCTATTTAATAGGATCCAGGCAAAGTAACAAACACACCTACGCGTTTCGGACCTCTACAGTCCTTTATCAAGGATCAATTTCACCTTGATAAAGGACTGTAGAGGTCCGAAACGCGTAGGTGTGTTTGTTACTTTGCCTGGATCCTATTAAATAGCTCATTTTTGGTACGTATCCCTGTTGGTGTTATTGCTATTCTACAGCTGGACTTCGTGCTTCGTTTTTCTTCCCTGTTCTACATTCTGACTACCGCATACGGATGCACATTCAACCCTGGACACTGGAACCCAACTGGACTTACTGCTTATGGTGGATGAAGATTCCCAAGTGAGTTCGTTCCATTTTGCCCTTATTACAATACAGTTTGTCATAGGATGTTTCATCTACCGGTCACCTGCAGGTGTCATTGACATTTCCTTACTACCTGGTCTGTGGGATTGTCATTACCGGGCTACATTCCTAGAGACACTATATATATATATTCATTCAAGGGTTGTTTTCCTGTTATTCACTCAATTGGCTCAAGTATTGTCTTGAGAGCACCACACACATTTTTTTGACTACATACACTATACCATGAGATTTTGCGCTGTTTTCTTTTTCCCTATATACTAATGCTATAGGATGCTGAGCCATCCTATGTAACCATCTGCACCTTCTCATGCCAGAATAACACAGGTTCAATATACTTTTATTGTTATCTATACAGCACTTGTGATTATACACTACTTATATCACTTTTGTTTTATTATACACAGTCACTTTATATAAGATTCTTAATAATTTATTAATAATTTATTCACTTGATAATCACTGTAAACAATTGTTATTTATTTGTTTTTTAAGCACTAAAATATCACTATCAGGTGCGCAGTGTTTTTTCACCTTTTTTGTCTTTATTTGCTTTATGTTTGTTTTCTGATTCTATATTATAGTTTTATCAATATAATAATCGCTTTTAAGTACTACTTTTATTTTACGTATGGAAACACAAAAAGGATACCCAATAACTTTGATTGAAACTTGTACTGTATATTGAAAATTACTTGAATAAAAGATTCAAAGTAGAAAAATATGAATATATAAAGTGTATTTGCCGGGCAGTCAACTTGGACCATCAAATATTTGATTTTCCTAGGTAAATACACTGGCGACACACTTTATTCGAGCTTGGCTTGTCCCACGAATTCGGGTATACCCGGGTGTATTGAGGTTTGTGACTGTTTTCTGCCCGAGTGCATTGGGTTATTTTCCAGACAGGGATTGAAGCATTTTATTCCCGCTGGCTGCAATACTGCACAGTATATATATATATATATACTGCATTACAATTCATGAATTTATGCCATCTGGTAGACACGCGAAGCATTGCAGCCTATTAAATCCTAATCATTATCATTTAACAGATCAGCCGCCCGTCAGCCAGGCATGAACCCAGGCTGGGAAGGCAAACGCAACGGGGCTTGTCAGAGGTGAGGAGCGGCGCATTCCAGGTATCTGCCAGGTACATACTGGGTATTTGCTCGAATAAAGTGTGTCGGTGCAGTATGAGTGACAGATCAGCTGCAAAGCGTTAAAGCGTTAAAGGAAACAACAACAAAAAATGTAAAAGGTGCCAAAATTGAGTAATGACTTCATGACTTCCGCTGCCTAAACCTCGAACCAACCAATTGAAGCGATTTCAACAGAATGCACCATTGCTACAGAAACACTGGAAATTCCACCTTCATCTGTAACTGAAAAAAACATTGGTGTTGGTGAGACAAGTGAGCAAACAGGCGAAAACACAGTCAATGAAGCGAAGATAATCAATCAGAACATAGAGAAGGAACTGGAAAGAACCCTCAATGTTCTGAAAATTATATTGACTTGTGGCCAGAATTGTCAACACCGGATATAATAAACTTTTGGGCTGAAAAAGAATCCTTTGATTTACTAAACTATTATGGCAAATTGCTTGAGTGAACACCAAGAAGAACAGACCAGAGGTGAAAAGCATTTTGTTTGAAAATGTACTTGCAAATGTATTTTCAACTAACAAATCAGAACAATAAGGTTGTTAATCGCTTTTGGCTGTGTTTCTCTCCAATTACTGGTAAAGTCTACTGCTATATCTGTAAACTAGTGGCTACACATAAAGTAAAGCTGTCCAGTACTAGAATTTGTGACTGGATACATGGAAGTGAATGGTTGGCCGAACACGAGACTTCAAAGTATCCCTTTGAATCTGAAACAATTTTGGCAAAACGTGGAAAGGAACTTGGGCGCATTGACCAGGATTTGGCAAAACAAGAAGCGGATATTGAGTGGATATTGGCGCAAAGTTCTCATGCGTGTTGCGAGTACCATAAAATGAATTGCTGAACATGGACTGGCTTTCCGGGGTGATAATGAAGTGGTTTGATCAATAAGAATTGGTAACTATCTTGGTATTATGGAACTGCTAGCTGAATATGATGCACTTCTCTCTGCTCACATCAAACTACATGCAAATAAAGGAAGTGATCACGCAAGTTACCGGTCATCTACAATATGTGAAGAGCTGATTGGATTAATGGGTGAGCATGTCCTGAACCACATATGTCTATGAATATGTCTTTTTCATAGAATATTAAATAATATGTGTAACCTACCTCCTGTGAAATGTAAGGGGTCTGGAGCAAACAAAACATTTTAAAAACACAATTATTTCAAATAGAGAGATTCCATAAAAGTCTATGGTCCTTGATAAATTTAGTAACACAGAATTAATGTGCCTCAGATGTGCTAATTAAGCAGACAGAACCACACTGTCAGGTGACTTTTTAGGCCTATATAAACCCAGTCAGAACAGCTAGTCTGCCTGCAGCCCATATCCAAATGGCCCATTATAAGTGGCATGACTATTGAACAACTGAAGTTCAAAAGGAAGTTCAAAAGAAGTGAGGAAGAAGTGGACACCCACCCCATCTGGCCCTGATTCCTGCATTTGAACTACGCTGGAAAGGAGGATATCATCAATACCAGACTGCATCATTACTGCTGTGATGCTGCCTTTACCATTTATATTTGCTGTGACTTCACTTCTTCTCAAATTATGCACTTCTTTTTACCAGCCTCACTATGTCTCTAACTCCATTCATATATCTCCATCTCTCCTTCCTTCACCACTTCTCTGTTCACATGAACTCCTTTCTTACCTGCGTCCTCTGACACCACACAGCTATATCCCCTGCACTAAAAAACAACCCTACAAATCATCCTCACACATCCTCTTTCTATCCATGCTTCTCCTCCTTGCTTCTGGGGATATCTCTCCCAATCCTGGTCCCTGTCTTATTCCTACATGCGCTCGTCCTCGCCTGCCAACTGCAACCTCTACTCCTTCTGGTGTCAACCCCTCCAACCTCATACCCATCCCCTGCCACCCTCCCTCATCTCTCCCTTTCTCCTGTGCCCTTTGGAATGCACGCTCCCTCTCTAACAAGTTCCTCTCTGTGCATGACTTCTTTCTCTCTCACTCCCTGCTTCTCTTTGCTATAACTGAGACCTGGCTCACTCAGTCTGACTCTGCTCTGGAAGCTGCCCTCTCCTACGGTGGCCTTTCCTTCTCCCACACTCCGCGCACTGATGGCAGGGGTGGAGGCGTGGGGCTCCTGCTCTCCTCTCTCTGTCGTTACCGAACCCTTCCTATTCCTTCCTCTCTTGCTTTTGCCTCCTTTGAGGCTCACACTGTCCAGATTTTCTCTCCTCTCCCTGTTCATGTGGCGGTCATCTATCGCCCACCTACCTCTACTCATCCCCCTTCTGCCTTTCTCTCTCACTTTGAATCCTGGCTCTCTTTCTTCCTCTCCTCAGACTCCCCTGTTCTTCTCCTTGGGGACTTCAATTGCCACATTGATGACCCCTCTCTCCCTTGGGCTTCCCGCTTTCTTTCTCTAACCTCTTCTTTTGGCCTTCAACAGTGGACTGCAGCCAGCACCCACAAGGATGGCCACTACTTAGACCTAGTTTTCACTAAGAACTTCTCTCTCTCCGATTTCTCCATTTCCCCTTTTCCTCTCTCTGACCATCATCTCATCTCATTTTCTCTATCTCGCTTCTCCCCTTCTCCACCTCTATCTACACCCCGGTTCTGCAGAAACCTGCGCTCTATTCACTTACCTGACTTTGAGTCCACTTTACGCTCCTCCCTCTCCTCTCTCAGCTCTGCTACAGACCCCGACAACCTGGTCAGGAACTACAACTCTGTCTTGTCCTCCTCTCTTGATCTAAATGCCCCACTTTCTCTCTGCCGCACTCGCCCTTCTAACCCTAGACCCTGGCTAAATTCCCACACACGCATGCTGCGTTCCTCCACTCGTTCCTCTGAACGCCTCTGGAGGAAGTCTCACACTCTAGCAGACTTCCTTCACTACAAATTTATGCTATCCTGTTTCAACTCTGCCCTCTCGCAAGCTAAACAAGCCTACTTTTCTGCACTAATCAACATGCACAAGTCTAACCCACGCCGACTGTTCTATGTCTTTGATACTCTACTCAACCCACCCTCAGCTGCCTCTCCTTCCTCCATCTCCGCTCAGGACTTTGCTGACTATTTTAAGAAAAAGGTGGAATCCATACGTCAGAACATCCCCTCTGTTTCTTCTTCCCATCCTACACCTCTTCCTAACTCTCCTCCTGCCTTCCTTGACTCTTTTTCCACTGTCTCAGAGGAGGATGTGTCGCTGTTGATCGCCACTTCTCCCTCTACCACTTGCCCTCTTGACCCCATTCCCTCCCATCTCCTAAAACCTCTTGCTCCTACTATAATCCCTACGCTCACACACATTTTTAACTCCTCCCTCTGCTCTGGAACCTTTCCATCCTCCTTCAAACATGCAACAGTCATACCATTACTCAAAAACACCAAGCTTGACCCTACCTGTCTTTCTAACTATCGACCTGTCTCCCTCCTGCCTTTTGCCTCTAAACTCCTTGAACGTCTTGTATTCTCTCGCTTGCTCCATTTTCTCAACACCTATTCTCTCCTAGACCCTCTACAATCTGGCTTCCGCACTGCTCACTCCACGGAAACAGCCCTCACTAAAATAACTGACGACCTCCATGCTGCCAAAGACAGAGGTCATTACACTCTGCTCATATTACTCGACCTCTCTGCAGCATTTGACATCGTGGACCACCCTCTTCTCCTTCACATTCTCCATACTCTTGGAATTCGGAACAAAGCTCTATCCTGGATCTCATCCTACCTCTCCCATCGTACTTTCAGTGTCTCTTCTGCTAACACCTCCTCCTCCTCTTTTGATCTCTCTGTGGGGGTACCCCAGGGCTCTGTCCTGGGACCTCTTCTCTTTTCTCTGTACACACTCTCTCTAGGTGACCTAATAACATCTTTTGGGTTTAAATATCACCTCTATGCTGACGACACACAAATATACTTTTCAACACCTGACCTTACACCTGCTATACAGACCAAAGTTTCTGAATGTCTCTCTGCTATATCATCCTGGATGGCCCTCCGTCGCCTTAAATTCAACATGGCTAAAACAGAGCTCCTCATACTTCCTCCCAAACCTGGCCCTACTACCTCCTTCCACATTACTGTTGGAACTACGATCATCCACCCAGTAGCCCAAGCACGCTGCCTAGGGGTCACACTCGACTCCTCTCTCACATTCGCCCCTCACATTCAAAACATTTCTAAAACTTGTCGCTTTTTCCTCCGCAATATAACAAAGATACGCCCTTTCCTCTGTTGCTCGACTGCTAAAACTCTGACTCAGGCCCTCATTCTCTCCCGTCTTGATTACTGTAACCTCCTGCTGTCCGGCCTTCCTGCCTCTCACCTGTCTCCCCTACAATCTATCCTAAATGCTGCTGCCAGAATCACTCTACTCTTTCCTAGATCTGTCTCAGCATCTCCCCTCCTGAAATCCCTCTCCTGGCTTCCAATCAAATCCCGCATCTCACACTCCATTCTTCTCCTCACTTTTAAAGCTTTACACTCTTCTGCCCCTCCTTACATCTCAGCCCTAATTTCTCGCTATGCACCACCCCGACTCTTGCGTTCTGCTCAAGGATGTCTTCTTTCTACCCCCTTTTTATCTAAAGCCCTCTCCCGCCTTAAACCTTTTTCACTGACTGCCCCACACCTCTGGAATGCCCTTCCCCTCAATACCCGACTAGCACCTTCTCTATCCACTTTTAAGACCCACCTTAAGACACACTTGCTTAAAGAAGCATACGAATAGCACTGTGAACATTCTGAACACATGATACATAAAGCTTGGCCCCCTGCAGGCGCACTTACCAGAACTCCCTCCTACTGTCTCTGTACGTTCTCTCTACCTACCAATTAGATTGTAAGCTCCTCGGGGCAGGGACTCCTCTTCCTTTATGTTATGTTTGTCTAAAGCACTTATTCCCATGATCTGTTATTTATATTATTTGTTATTTATTCGATTACCACATGTATTACTACTGTGAAGCGCTATGTACATTAATGGCGCTATATAAATAAAGACATACAATACAATACAATACAATAAATGGTTACTTAAATTCCATTCAAGTGAACAGAAGTTAATGCAGCGGATGAGGAGACTGAAAAAGTAGTGGTACGGTGGTAAAAGGTTAATATTTTTTCCCCTAATTTTAGAATGAAATTCAATATTTATTCTCTAAAAACAGCAAGGGTGAGAAGCTTATTAAAGTAAACTCCTTCTTAACAAAGGAAGTGGAACTGCAAGATTCTACGTTAAATAAAATAGAAGTAACTGCTTTTAAATAAAATTCAATAGTAGTACTACATACTTCCAAATACCAGCACACCATTGTGAATAAGAATAAAAGCATACAAATACTGAAAAATAGGAAGAGTGGCTGAATAAGTGACTCGGTGAAACTTTACAGTTCTGTTTCCACTGAAACATGATTCCTTGTTTCCTGTTTTCAAGTAATCCCTAGAAGCGCATACATTTTCAGTTGTTGTGTGTCAACATCAAGGTCTGCAGACATGGAAGTCTGCCTTACAGAAAGGTCAACAAATGGATTAAAGAAAGCCTTTGATCTTAACAAGTAATTTCCATTTTCTTTTTCCCTATCAACTACAGAAGTTGGTCAAGGTCAATACCACCATGGGTAGCAGACACAGCTGTGTCAATGTGCAAACAAGCCCAGACTAAAAGGGATGGAATTCAGTTGAAGCTCAATGAACCATTCAGATCTCACTGGGTTTAAAATTGATCTCTCTCTGGGCTACGGTATGTGTCCAGTAAGCATACACAGTACCGCTTTTCATTGTCATTCACACAATAAGTTAGCTCAGGGCAAAAGCTCTCGTAGATTTGTGATTAAAATGTTTACAAGGTAAAGTGTAATCCTTATTTTATGATAGATGGTTTACAGAATAACACTGTTTTTCTCCCCAATACAACATATAAGTAGTTTTAACACTTTAGTGTAAGAGGAATAGCAAAACAAAACAAATTTGTCCAAGACCATGTGACCCTGTAGGAGTTATGTAGTTGTTCTTTTAGAAATTAAATAACTGATAGATTTAAATAAGCATGAACCACTTTACTATGAGTATAACATACAGTAATGTATATCATATAACATACTGCATTAAAGCATACTGTATACATACTGTATTAAAAAAAATCTGTAATCCCTGGACATACAAGGACCCCTCATTCATGAATTGTTTTGTTCATCAGTGGACATACAAAGAACACGGGGTCAGCCTTGTCACCGACAGCCAATAGAATAACACAGTGTCAAAGCTTTCTATTAGTGACCTTGGGGGCAATATTTGTATTTTTTCTTGTAGTTTTCTATAAGAAGCTACAAATAGTTATAACTCTTATTGCTCAGGAACCGGAGGTCAGGTTACCACAGATCAGCTCCAAGGGACCTTCTGGTTAGGTAAGCTAGAAAAAAGAAATCATTTTTTGGAGGGGGATTGCCACTTTTAAAGTAGATCATTGAGTATTCAGTATACTAGTACAGGTATATGTGGTAAACTGTCTATTTCGTCAAGAACCTAATTTCCAAACCTGACTGTTTTTTATGCCATCACATGATGGAGACAGAAATATGACAGTAATTACCTAATCTTCCCATGAGTTAATATAGTATAATATAGTTAATATGAGTTAATATAGTCACAGAATAACTACATATATGTTCAGATACATGCTCCTTGACTTTGGAGCTTCTGTAGACAAAGTTGTAACAAAACAAAAGTAAAACCAGCTCTGAGACCAACTTGAGTACACAGTTAATGTGTAGAACATAATTTACAGTAACAAACAATGTACACGTCTACTGCACAGTTTTTCAGAAAGTGAATTGTATATGAAAACAAATATTCCTCCCACATCAGTTGACAGCGGGAGCTGTTAGAAGTGCATGCAAACAGCTGTACAAGGCTTAGCTCCTTCAATTAAAGAATGGGAATGGCTGAATAATTCATCCTTTTACTTATTTACATTAGATTTAGAAGACAAGCAGGCTACAAAAATGGCAGTGCATTGTGTTCTTGATCTTTCAGAGAATAAAAGTACTTATTAACATAGCCATGGAAATTACATTTTATTTATTTTATTTTATTGGAGTCATGTCAATTATCAATTAAACAATTTCCATCATCATCAAAAATTAGATGGTATATTTCTTAAAGGTCAACCGCAGTTCTTTTTTTAGATTCCTAATACTTTCTCCTAAATGTACTTACCAAGGGAAACATCCATTTGATTCCTTAATGTGGCCCTGACTGTAATATTTTACCGAATTTCACTTTCGATAAATATCCCAATATTCCCCCTACACTGTACTTTCTTTTCTGACAATCTATAATCTATAATTGTTTATAAAAAAATATGATAAAATAATAATTGTACATGTACCCTGCAGCTCACCCATGATAAGAATGGTTACAGCTTCATCTTCGTGTGGTGCTTTATTTGACACAGCAGGTTATTCATTAAAGTGCCAATCGGTTCACTATCGGCCACATGTAGCTCAAAAAGCCCAAGATAGCCAGCAAAGTGTCACTGTGCAGATCAAGGATCCAAGCAACCATGGAGAGCAGACAGCAGTAACAGTAGGACAACACACTGATTTTAAATTGTTGTTGTGTCCCACCTTAACCCCTCTAGTCCAAGGATGGGATTGGATAGTTAGATGAACTCAAGAAAATGCCACCTTTCTAGGGTTACTATTGGATTGTAGGTCCAAACTTATTTGCTACGCGACGGCCGGTGTATGCTGGACCTCCAAAGGCCTCATGGGAGATGTAGTTCCATGATAGGTTCTTCAAGTGATAAATATATGCATATTACAGGCTATGACTTAGCTATAACTTAGTGGGGGCTCACATATAAATCAACGACCAATTAAACATTTTGTTGCTCCAAAGTCAGTCATAAAACATTGCGATAAATATATTGTTATAAATGTCTCAATCATGCTAATAAAAACTAGCAGAATGAGTAATTGCATGCCAAATAATAACACTAACAAATAATGTAGAATGTAGATGTTTTAGTGAACCTTTTTTTGCTGTTGGAGCAAAATATTTAGATTAATATTTAATTATTGTGATCTCACAAAGTATGTATGTTGTAAACAAAATGTTAAAAAAAAGCATACATGGTAGACCTATAGTACACATTGCTCTTTTGTTTTCAATATTGGAATTACAAGAAGAATGCTATTACAATTGTATCTGCATAAAGCATACAATATTTTAAGACATGTTTATTTAACTGATGGGTGCTTTTTCTTTTAAAAATCTGTATGCTAATTACATGCTGTTCCAATAATGTGCTGACTGCTGTTGCTTGTTACATTTTGCAAGACAAATGCTGTACAACTGACTTAAAAACATCTATTTTTTGGTCCAATTTTACAGATCAAAGGCAAGGATTCCCAAAAGGGTGGTAAGCATAAGTATGTCACAGCTCCCATTCATATGAACAGGAGCAAAGCTGCTCTAAGTAGGAGCTCAAAGTGTACAATATTGATTTTTTTAAATTGTTTTATAGAAATTAAAATTTACAGAATAGGAAAAAGCAGACTTTATATTTTTAATTGCATTAGCAGGTTTAAGTTTTTAGATATCTAAGGACCACAACTATAGCAAATGAGTGGAAAGGGTAAGATTTCCCAGCAGTACCACTTAATCAGGAATGTTGCACTGTGATTATTCGTCCATACCAGAAAACCTTCTGGTTCTGATGGTTGTAAAAATGTAAATCTCTCAAGTGTTGTTTTTTTGTTTATGCCTTAACTTGTAGTTCACATCTCGACAAGGTACCAGTGAAAAATGTAAGGAAAAGCTCACTATGGACTCTTTTGAACACCTTTCCCACACTGAACACAATTTTGCTGCACGCGTAACAAAATGATTAACCAGTGACCAAGCTATGGCTTAGAAATTGTGGAGCAGATACATAAAGCTAATCTACAGGCTTTATTTTTACCAATATTGCTTTAGCGTTATATATTATCAGATACATGTTGTCAAATGTTCTTATTCCAATTCTAATGTACAATTTGTTTACTGACCTTATTTATGCATCTAACTAATAAATGAGGTACAGTATAAGTCAACTACTGAACCTTTACTTATGGCCCAAGCAGGAACCCCACAGAATGAGAGTAAATTATGCTGGTGGCTTTAAACCCAAGAATTTGATATATTGGTGGAATTGCATGTTAGCTTTCATGCCTTTTTGTAAAATGCTCCATATGTATAATTTTGCTATTTTATATTCTGTTTATGTCACCTTTTTACATACTTTTTTTCAGTTGCAATGAATACTCCAATGTGATAGCGTGCGCAAAGTGGGGGGGGGGGGGGGCGCAGGCGGTTGCAGAGGCCCCGCGCACTTCCCCAAGGCATTTCAATTAAATGCTGGGGGATTGCGTAAGTAAGGTTGCCAGGTGGCTTGTCCAAATATACTGGACATCCACGCCCCCCCGAACACATATAAAAAATACCCCCAAGCTCCCCAAATGCATTTTAAAAATACCCCCACCCCCCCCCCCCCCCCAATACATATAAAAAATACCCGCACGCTCCCCAAATACATATACAAAATATCCCCACGCTCCCCAAATACATATAAAAAATACCCGCACGCTCCCCAAATACATTTTAAAAATACCCCCACGCCCCCAAATATATATAAAAAATACCCCCACGCTCCCCAAATACATATACAAAATATCCCCACGCTCCCCAACATATAAAAAATACCCCCACGCTCCCCAAATACATTTAAAAATACCCCCACCTCCCCCTAAATACAGTACATTTAAAAATACCCCCACCTCCCCCAAATACATTTAAAAAATACCCCCACCTCCCCAATACATTTAAAATATACCCCACCTCCCCAATACATATAAAATATACCCCCACCTCCACAATACATTTAAAATATACTCCCACCTCCCCAATACATTTAAAATATACTCTCACCTCCCCAATACATTTAAAATATACTCCCACCTCCACAATACATTTAAAATATACTCCCACCTCCCCAATACATATAAAATATACCCCCACCTCCCCAATACATTTAAAATATACTCCCACCTCCACAATACATTTAAAATATACTCCCACCTCCCCAATACATTTAAAATATACTCCCACCTCCACAATACATTTAAACTATACTCCCACCTCCACAATACATTTAAAATATACCCCCACCTCCACAATACATTTAAAATATACCCCCCCCCAATACATTTAAAATATCCCCCCACCCCCCCAATACATTTAAAATATCCCCCATCATCATGATCTCCCCAGGCTGGCCCCCATCACCATCTCATCCCCCCCCTCTTATCATCTTATTCCCCCCATCATCATCTTCTCACCCTGGCCCCCCATCCTCTCACCCTCTCACCCTGGCCCCCCCATCCTCTCACCCTGGCTCTCCCCACCTCCATCCTGTCACCATCTCACCCTGGCCCTCCCATCCTGTCACCATCTCACCCTGCCTGCTATGGTTCCAAAGGCAGAAAATAGCTAACTAATAAGAGGAATAAATTTGATGGTTGCTCATATACTACACATGTAGCTCTTAAATATGTGCATAATTCAAGGTCAGATTTTTTTCATAGACTGTTGAAAGCTTGAGGCACCATTTTTGTTATGAAAAAAAAACCTCCTGTAATTATTTTTCCATTAGCCATGATCATTAATAACAAGGGATATAGCATACCCTTGGAATCACTGCGTAGCTGGGCTCTATATTAACAGTGTTAAATGATTTGGAGTCTTGTTTTATCTTTCATAGCGCCTGAAGTAATATATTTTATTTAAACAACCAAATGAGATGAATAAAATAGGTTGAAGCTTATTAAATATTTAGTTACTTTACACTGCTACCAGTGTTATTAGATTCCCGTGGAACATTACTGGCATACATTATATACGCTCAATATTCTATACCTACTAGGTTTTATTTGTGTTTAAACTATCTAGTACCTTGTGTTCATGCAACAAGTTTGGCACAAGTGTAATTCTGTATGTTTGGGTAATGTTTCTCCAAAAACTTCCCAAATATTTACATAAACCTCAAAATATTTTCTAGCCTAAAACTTAAAATATAAAATATTTCTGGTCATTGTTGTAGGAGATACTGTAAATCTGTGCTCTAACTTTCTACATAACAACTCACCTCTGAAAGGAACCTATAAGAAAGTACATACAAATGTAGCCAGACGTACTGTTTTCGCTGCTGCAAAACAAGGGTAAATCCCTGGCATTTATTTGCAATCTGTGGCCCCCATAGAGCTAAAAAGGATCATGGGCGAGGATATTCAGTGCGCCACGTGGCTGACACACATACACAAGTAAAAAATTGGGAGGAGCGCACAAACCAAAAGGAGCAGAAAAGGACCCAGAATCAAAATAAGTAAAAGGATACTTTAATGTGTCATGAGACCCATCCAACGCGTTTCGAACGTCACAGCGTTCTTTATCAAGGATACGCTGTGACGTTCGAAATGCATTGGATGGGTCTCATGACACATTAAAGTACCCTTTTACTTATTTTGATTCTGGGTCCTTTCCTGCTCCATTTGGTTTGTGCGCTCCTCCCAATTTTTTACTTCTGCATATCACCATTGGAAGCTGCACAGCCAGTCAGCCACACCAAGGAAAAGTGGGTACTTTTATCAACTTAGGGGAACCTGCCAATGAGACTGATAGTGGGTGGGCTTGTACTACCCACCACCTGTCTTCAGGAGGACAGTACCCATTATTGTTGTTGCATCATCACTATTCTATATTTGTGATTACGGATTCCTTTGGATGGTGGTTCTGGCATTATAATATTATTATTGGCCTGGCATTGGAGCGCTTTTGCCATTTCTCTATCTTGGACACACATACACAACTGAACTAAGATAAATAACCACCCAAATAATTAAGTCGTCTGACCGTAGCTGAGCTGCGGCAACAAAGTGTTCACATGGCTGTAATCACGTACCTTCTCGTGGTCACAAGTCTTGTAACATCTGTAAGTAGAAAGATCTACTGAATATGAATACACAGTCCCTAGCCTAAGAAAAGCTTATTCTACTTCTAATTCTCTGAAACCTTTAAACTGTTATTACCATGAATAACCATTATTATTATTATTATTATTAATTAGCACTAATAATTACATGTTACTGATGTGTAAATATCTACCCCTAATGTTCTCTAACCCTATCTACTCAACAACAGAGAAACTACTACTTTGTGAAGGAACTATCCTGTTAGTCACTGTGGCTCAGAAAGAAGCTGGTTTCAACACATAGCAAGGATGTATTCATTGAACTGTTACATTCCTGGTGGGAGCACTATCACAGGAAAACTCCCTGACTTGAATAAGAGTTTCAAGGCGATAGTGTGCTGATCGGCTCCACTACAGTTTAATGAAACCCTCCTACCCACAAGAGTCTGTTGGGGATATTCTAGTAGCTGTGAGTTCGGCCTTGTAAAACCGCACGGTTTGACATGGTCATAAATCCTGGATTAGAACAAGTCAAAAATCCTTATGCTGTATTACAAATTTTATACCCGCACCTATAAAAAGTGAAAAATTGCACAATAATGCTCGGATTGTACTTGCCTTTGAAGCAGAATGACCTGAAGGTGCTGCTATTGTAGCTCCTCCCAGAGCCTGAAATGGGGAAAGGGGGGATGAGGTCTTCAATTTAGTAGTGTCTCCAGTTGTAAATATATATTCCCTCAAACCTCTGTCTAAATAACATACTGTATGTCGAGACATCAGTACTCAAAAAGAAACAAACTTGAGGTACCTGGGATATGTGTTAACGAGATATGCAAAGTATATTTCAATCACAACCCCACACCTCCTGAAATATTTTCATAAAACTAATACTGACAAGTCTACGGTCCCTTGTGATGAAGGGGGGGACTGGTGTTAGGCCCATAGGATCAGAACACACAATCTCTGCTATTCACGGCAGCAGCTCTAGCATTTAACTAAAGCAGATGCTGGAAAACTCCACTGTCACATGTCTCAGGTGCACTCCTTTTCATACACAAGGCACATTGAACTGACCGTCAGGAAGTGGTCTGCTTTTAAAGGAAGCTAGGGGGAGGGGCCTACAGCTCAAAAATATGTGGTGCCAATAGAGTTTCCCAGCATCTGGGTTAATGTAATGCTAGAGCTATTGCCCTGAGTAGCAGAAGGACCGTAGACTTGTCAGTATTAGTCTTATGCAAATATATTAGGAGGTGTGGGGGTGTGACTCAATTAAATATACTTTGCAGTTCTCATTAGCATATGTCCCAGGTACCTCATGGGTGTTCCTTTTTGAGCACAGGGTGTTCTGACCCAGGCTCACTGTAGCTAATGAGTAGGATCAGGCAGTTAAACTCATCCCCTTTAAATGCACACAGAGTCCTTCTTATTTTCTGTAACTTTATTGGAGGGGGTAAACAGAAGCATGAGAGAACATGGGGTAGCATTTGTAAGAGGAAGGTGAAAAAGCAATGCTTTGTTCTGGGTAAACTATGGCTGCTGGCTTGAAAAGGAAGGGGATATGACTCGACATGCAGGAAATAAGACAGGGAGAAACCAAGAGCCAAGGGCCCTGGAAGAAAACAACTAAGAGGCCAGTGCAGGAGTTGCTAGGCAACAGGCTGAGAAGCCAGGGAAGGGAGTTACATTTGTAACAACATAAACACTGAGGAGTGACAGCAGTCACATAACAGGGAGAAAACCATGGGCCAGAACATAGGGACCTTATGTTATTTAGAGGGAAGTTTGAGAGAATATATATACAACAGGAGACACTACTAAATTGAAAGTTTTGCTCACACTGCTCCTCGTTTGCTCATTTCGGAGGGATTTGCAGACCTGGCATTAAACCGTTTTCTAAAGAAAAGCCCCTGTGTGGTTTGGACATGCGAATAGGGCTTAGAGAATAGCAAAGCATGAAAATCCTACCAGAAAGGGCTCTTTCCGAACTCACAGCTATTAGAATATGCCCCTGTGTGTTTGTTCATTTTATTTACATTTTTCCTAGAAGAGACAATATTAGAAGGGAAGTTTATGACCATGTTCAGCTTCGTTGTATACAACTGTAGCATATTCATTTTTAGGACTAGAAAATAGTTTTTAGCTCTCTGCACTATTACTTTTCCACACCTAATGAACTATGCTAGATGAGATCTTCATGATCTCTGCTAATTATGGAACTTTCTCAATATTAGGCTCAGAAAATGGATATTAGTAGGACTAGGGCTTTAGTGTACAACATTCAGGCAAAGTTTGCCTATTGAATATTTCTTAAAATAGTTTTGTAGGTACTTTTCACTCATTTGCAAATGAATCACCCATTGCAAAATGTCAACATTTGCCTCAATTGCAAATAAGACACACAGCTACCCACAGGTTCAAAAAAAGTTACATACAGCCTTCTTTAAATTACATTTTTTGCCTATGAATATAGAGTATGTTTATTATGATCCATACTCATCAAGAACAATGCTTATGAAATTCCCATATTACTGCTACAAACAAAGGGGATTTCATTCCTGTAGTCTTGAGCTCTGCCATCAGGCAGCAGTTGGTTCCAAATTATTTGCAATGGCATAGCAGTAGTCTGTTAATCACTTCGGGGAGGGGCTAGCAGCAGTGTTCCAGTCCCTGATGTTGATTTTTTTTTTTTAGGTTAAATTGCAACAAAACATGCTCCCTAAAGGCAGGCTTTCCTTATCTCTGGCTGAAATACAGAGTCTGTCAACTTCTGGCTAGAGCTGAATATACTGGCAGATGATTATTTCTCTCTCACTGAAACACTGTCATCTGCTATTTGTGTGAATCTAATTATTATGGAGTAACTAACAATGGACTGCTTCTAATAATTATTCAACAACCCAACTATAAAAAAAAAGTATATACTTTTTCATTCTTTGTTCGTTTTCTATAACTACTACTTCAGGTTTATAGGTGCATTCCTGCGTATTTATCGATTTTACAATTTGTTGTTGTTAATGTAGCCATTGAGTCCCTTGAACAGTAAGGGGCCTCTGCTATAAGCATTCATAAGCCACTTATCGAGCACTTATCGGCCAAAATGCCTACTGCGATTCTGTAAGCCTCAATAAGTGGGCGATAAAGGAATAAAACTCAAAAAATTTCAGCAGTCAAAAAAAGATTGCCGGGTGAGCGGCGATAAGCCACATATCGCAGGTTCTGAAACTTGTGCAATTCTAGTAGCCACGATTAGGTTCTTGAGACCTATTGCAGCTCTAGAATGGCGTGTTTCTCCCAAAATCCTCACGCCAAGAAAAGTTGGCGTGAGACTGGTGAGAAGCTGCTGAGAGACGGCAAGACGGTACTTAGAAAAAAATACATTTCTGCATCGGATTGATGCTGGGAGTCTCCGGATCTTATATCCATTAATATCAGCACCAGAGATCCCCGGCATGAAACCCATGCAATAAAAATGCATTTACAGGCAACTTCATTAGCGTTAACCGCTAAGGCAATGAAGGGGTTAACTCCTCCCGTTACCCACCAAGGGCCAAATACCCCCGTCACCCACCCTCGCTACCCACAATTAACACTAATACCCACCTCCTCTACCCCCACATGATTGATACCAGAGGCCACGGGTGTCTGGGGGTCCTCAGGTGGTCCCCGCTAGCCTGTGGTACAAATCCTGTGGCAAAAAAAGAAAGAAGTGCAATACATTGAAATAAATACATCCCCCTCCCCCCCCCCCCCAACACATAGAGTACAGTAATGGGCAAAATAACTATTATCAAGATATGGATAATAGCTAATTTGCCCGTTATAAAATAAAACATTAGCCAGCCAGCATAAATAAACGAAAAAAAACTTTCTACTTACTGTGACGATAGTGAGGGTTTGGCCCGGGATTAACGGGGTTACTCCCCAAGGGCCCCCCTCTAACCTCGCCAGGGAGACAAGGGGTTAACTGGGCTGAGGCCCAGAAATGTGATTTAACCATTGTTATAACATGAAAATGCTTATTCCCCTGTGTAAATGATGTTGTTGCTGGATCAGGGTCTGCATAACCCACCCACTGGGACTTAAGGGGTTAATGAGCTACAGTTTAAGAAAATTCCACTGTATTATGTCTTTTCAGGAAATCTGGACTTCAAAGGGTTAATTGAAGTTGAATGTGAAAAGCAGAAGGGTTTTTAGTGCACCGTAGGTTAATACCTGTTTGCAGCCAGCCCCTGAGTCTGAGGGTGCAGCCTCCGGGGAAACCCCCCAAGTACCCACATATGAAACATATAACTTTGTCATAAGGGGGACATATAATTTCGATATTTGTGCCTCTCTGGGGCAGTCTTACAATGTACAGGCCAAATGCTAACTACCTCTGCCTGCCTTTGTAATGCATGAGGAACCAAATGGTGCCTCATATGAGTCTATTCACGTTTGATATACACTTCCTGTGAGGAAGCTTGCATATCAACAGAGAGGTGTGACACCTAGTGATCAACAGGTAATTACCTAATTGTTTATGCGAGGAGCTACAAGCCTACTTCAAAAGGTTTTATTGATGGGGGTAGGGGTGGAGCTACCCAAGCAGGATATCAAAAGGAGTAACCTTATTAAATATAAGAATACTATGAGATGTCCTTGACTGAAAAGGATAAGAATTACATATTTGTATTCGTGGGATTTAGCATATCTTTGGAAGTCCAAACACTGTATATGTACCTGCTGCTAAGTGCCAGATATTAATATCTCTATTAATTTTCATATTACACTGTAATTTATGGTCTCTCTGCGAGCGTCAGGTGTCAAGGATTGTATTAATATATCTCACCTGACTGTGTGTATTACGGAACGGAAGTTATGCAATGATTTGCAGTAAATATGAAACTTTGGTTGAGTTCTGAGGAACCCCTGTTGTGATGAGCAGGAAAGGAGAATTTACAAGCCTGGTCATCAAAGACCAAATTGCTAATTGTTATGCTTGGCCTAGGGACCAAGGGAAGTGGATGTTTTTGTAATTGTGGTAATTCACACTTCAATGGAAGCCAAAAGAGCTTCAAAGACTTTTTGCTAGCCGTCGCGGCACCTAGGGTTAAAGAGATGAGTTTGACATAGTATATAAGTCAAAGCCCCCCTTTACCCATGTTGTTCATGTTGTTCATGCAAATGTTCTTCATGCAAATGTCTTCATGCATGTGTCCTGCATGTATTGCTGTGATGTCAACTGAAATATGGGAGAAGTGGCAGTCTGTATCCTGATGGCCTTCTGTCCTAATCTTTAAGTAAGTGTCTATATTTTGCCTGTTATTTGTACATATTTGCTGTGTTCACCTTTATCAAGGAATAAATCACTTTGTTATATCTTAAGTCTCGTCCCAGTTCAAACCCAGGTATATATATATATTTATATATAGTTTTGGTGGTGTAAATTACAACCTGTCACAAGCTACCGTGACAAGCTTGTAATTAACTGGTGGCAGCTGGCGGGACTGAACTGGACCTGGATTACAGTATTCTGCGGGGTACTGTGATCCAGTGGGAATTTGATGGTAATTGCAAGTTCCTGGGACTAAAGATATTGAACACACAGTGTACAACATATAACACAAGATATGGCACCTCGTCACTGTTCCCCTACTTGTGAGAAGCATTGCCTCCAGAACCAAAGTGCCGGCCATCCGTCTGACTGGAGCCGGGCACTGAGACCGGAGGAGTGCATCAAGTTGGCACGGGGACAAGCAGCCAGCAAGGCTGAGAGAGAGACAGCAATGGGTGAGCATGAAACCCGGCAGGCTGAGCAAAGATCCACGGCTGCAGCTGCTGTAACCATCACACCGCCCGGAGAGCAGGGAAGGGACCCAGCTCCGGGACGGCAGAGACTTGTGGAGGGAGCAGGTGGTCTCGGAGACCATGGAAGTCTTGCACCAGGAGAGGTATTGGCCGTTGCGGCGGCCAGTCCATTTTTCCCAGAATTGCTGGCCCTGATGTTTGCGCAGGGAGAGATGTCCCCAGCAGAGCGGCTCGAGCAGCTGAAGCTGGCAATGATCCAACCCGCTTATCCCCTCCCAGAGCCCGGCGCTGAGGCAACTCCGCTCTGGACTCCGTTGCCCCTTGCTGGGGTTAGTTCACCGGTGGCAGAGAAGTACCGGCAGTTGCTGCGGCACTGCCAACAAATGGGCCACAATAATGCCCAGTGCCCTGACCGTGCACGGTCAGGCGAAGAAGCCCCTCAGGGCCAACGCTCACGAGCTGCGGAAAAGATGACCCAGTTAGCGGCATCCTCTGATGGCTCCCGCCCAGCCGGGGCGACAACCCTCCTCGGGACGTCTCCTGGAGAATCTGGACGGGCTGCATCAGCAACAGCGGCGGAGAGCAGCGGCCATCCACCTGATCCCGGCGGAGAACCAGCGGCGGCGGCAGAGAAGACGCCGCCACTCCGGTGTCCTGCCGGCGGCAGTTTTATTTGGGAGGAGGGACAGGGTTTGCGGGAGGGGGTTATTTTACCAAGTTTGCATGGAGCTGTGTTCCTCCACAAAGACCTGGGACCCTTGTCCTGCACCGTTTTACCTGTACCCAACCCAGGCGCTGTTGCGGCAGCGGCCCGGCGCTGCCCAGCCCAGATGGGGCCGGCGGCGGCCGCTCCAGTCCCCCTGCAATTGGGACCAACGAAGGCGGCGGTCTCTGCGGGGACCAGCAAGGTAAGCCAGACCAAGTCGCAGACTGACTCTGACTTATGTTTCCCTATGACTGTGCCCTGTGTTTTCACTATAGGGGTGACCGGGGGGTGGCAGGAGATAGGGGTACCAGGGGAGGGGAAGGGCGGGCAGCTTGTATGGCAGCTAGACGTCCCCATTACCCTGGTGGAGCAGCAAGGGGACTCTCAGTTAAGAGCCCCACTGTTGCAGCCTTGCTATTGGCTGGAGGTGTCCGGGGTTGTGGCAAAGTTAGACCACCCCCGGATTACCTGCCAGCCAAGAGCTAAGGTGGGTGCATCTGCACCAGCAACCCTGAGCTCATCCCTGGTAATGGGGAGACAGTGTCAGGGAGATGGCCTCACCCAGGTGTCCCTAGGATCCAGGTTAGGATTAGCTAGGGAGAAGCGGAGTGAGGGGAGGCTGGAGGTAGGTAGCCAGCATCAGTTCTCAGGGGAGAGGAAGGAAGGGCAGCTTGTAGGGCAGCCAGGCTTCCCCATTACCTGGGCGGAGCAGCAAGGGGACTCTCAGTTAAGAGCCCCACTGTTGCAGCCTTGCTATGGGCTGGAAGTACCAGGGGTTGTGGCACAGTTAGACCACCCCCAGATTACCTGCCAGCCAGGAGCTAAGGTGGGTGCATCTGCACCAGCAACCCTGAGCTCACCTCCGGTAATGAGGGCACAGCTTCAGGGAGAGGAGCTAGCCCCGTTAGCACCCAGCTCTAGGGTAGGATTGCCTGGGAGAGGGTTGGGTGGGCCAGTGGGAACCGGGGAGGGAAGGCAGCAAGTGAGCCAGCCAGTTTTCCCCGTTACCCTGGCAAAGCCTCAGGGGGTGTCTCAGATCAGCAACCCCCTGTTGCAGCCTAGCTATGGGCTGGGGGTATCATGGGCAGGGGCCAGTTTGTGCCACCCCATAGATACCTGGCAGCCAAGAGCTAAGGCGGTTGCATCTGGAGAGATGCCCCTGAGCTCATCTCCGGTAATGGGGAGACAGTGTCAGGGAGAGGGCCTCACTCAGGTGTCCCTAGGATCCAGGTTAGGATTAGCTAGGGAGAAGCGGAGTGAGGGGAGGCTGCAGGTAGGTAGCCAGCAGCAGATCTCAGTGAGAGTAGGGCTAGTGGTAGCCAGGGGGGGAAAGCATCAGGTATTGACGCTAGAGTTTCCCGTTACCCTGGCAGAGCCCCAGGGGGTTTCTCAGATCAGCAACCCCCTGTTGCAGCCTGGCTATGGGCTGGGGGTATCATGGGCAGTGGCCAGTTTTTGCCACCCCAGGGATACCTGCCAGCCAAGCGCTAAGGCGGTTGCATCTGGAGAGGTGCCTCTGAGCTCATCCCTGGTAAGGGGGAGACAAGGTCAGGGAGGTAGGTGCACTCAGGTAGTTCCAGGGTCTGGGTTAGGATTGCCCAGGGAGGAGAGGAGTGCAGGTGGGCTGCAGGGAGGTAAGCAGCAGGAGTCATCAGCAGGGGCTGAGGTGCTGGGCCTAGGGGAGGCTAGGCAGGGAGACCCTGGGGAGCAGGGAAAGATAGGAGGTCAGTGGGGTGTCAGGCCGCTGGCAGAAGATAGGGATGGGCTAGGTAGGCAGAAAGTCCCTTGCTCTGACGGGCCAGGAGTGACCCCCCTGACAGATTCCCCAGGGTTCCCAAAGGAGGTAAAAAACAGAGAAAATAATGTGCGCTACTATCTAACCCAGAGTTTAGAATATAAATATAGTGCAGTGACTAAACCACATAAATAAGTGACCAAGAAATAAATCACAATAACCACAGTGAGGGTGTATATATGAAGAAATTATATCACATAACCGTGTATTTGTAGAGGCGTCTGCTGCTATAAACAAAGGGGGTGGCTCAGCACCCCCCACACTCTAAGAAATGGAAACAAAAGAAACAGCGCACAACGCCAAATAGTGAAGCAAGTATTGCTATATATTAGTAATTACAGGGTAATAAATCTGCGTACATCAAAACAGTGGAATAGGTGCATTTAGTGTGTTTCACACAAGTTACCACTCAGCAACTGTTGTCAGAAGAGTCTGCAACTTGCTTCTCTCAGCGGGGGCGCTACGTTGGTTCAGGAGCAGGATTAATGTCCAAAACCCCTCATCCAGCAGTACATCGCTCCCAAGGGGATTTCCCTTTACAGCAACCACGCTCCGTTGCAGGTATTGGTGCTTGGTGGGACCGCTCGCGCTTCCAAGCCGTCTGGTGCAGCTCCAGGGAATCGCTGCTGCGGAGTCTGTGACGTCATCACGCAGTATCCCGTGACGGAGCGACAACGTGGCACGCCGAGTGTACCCTTGCAGAGCTGAGGTCTCACCCCCGTATAGTGGATCTGCTCTCTGAGCCACACGAGCTGCACCAGACGGCTTGGAAGCGCGAGCGGTCCCACCAAGCACCAATACCTGCAACGGAGCGTGGTTGCTGTTGATGCAGAGATATGCCAGTTTCTGGGCAAGGTGCAGCATAGTCTGCACAGGAGCCCCTCTCACCATGGACTTGGTTCCCAAGGCACTGGGTGGGGGGCAGAGGGAGGCAAAGGAGAATGCCCGGCTTTGCAGGATCTGGACTTTACAATCCACTGTGTACTGGTCATTGCCGGGGGACAATTTTGCCAGGCCAATCCCTCAGGACGTATTGAGGGCGTCAAGGGCGCCAGTGGTACCCCAGTGCCTGGGGGAGGCGACTGGGGCACCAGGGCCCCATTGAGCCGAGTTAATTACAAGCTTGTCACGGTAGCTTGTGACAGGTTGTAATTTACACCACCAAAACTATATATAAATGTATATATATATACCTGGGTTTGAACTGGGATGAGACTTAAGATATAATAAAGTGATTTTATTCCTTGATAAAGGTGAACACAGCAAATATGTACAAATAACAGGCAAAATATAGACACTTACTTAAAGATTAGGACAGAAGGCCATCAGGATACAGACTGCCACTTCTCCCATATTTCAGTTGACATCACAGCAATACATGCAGGACACATGCATGAAGACATTTGCATGAAGAACATTTGCATGAACAACATGAACAACATGGGTAAAGGGGGGCTTTGACTTATATACTATGTCAAACTCATCTCTTTAACCCTAGGTGCCGCGACGGCTAGCAAAAAGTCTTTGAAGCTCTTTTGGCTTCCATTGAAGTGTGAATTACCACAATTACAAAAACATCCACTTCCCTTGGTCCCTAGGCCAAGCATAACAATTAGCAATTTGGTCTTTGATGACCAGGCTTGTAAATTCTCCTTTCCTGCTCATCACAACAGGGGTTCCTCAGAACTCAACCAAAGTTTCATATTTACTGCAAATCATTGCATAACTTCCGTTCTGTAATACACACAGTCAGGTGAGATATATTAATACAATCCTTGACACCTGACGCTCGCAGAGAGACCCTACATTACAGTGTAATATGAAAATTAATAGAGATATTAATATCTGGCATTTAGCAGCAGGTACATATTAATACAATCCTTGACACCTGACGCTCGCAGAGAGACCCTACATTACAGTGTAATATGAAAATTAATAGAGATATTAATATCTGGCATTTAGCAGCAGGTACATATACAGTGTTTGGACTTCCAAAGATATGCTAAATCCCACGAATACAAATATGTAATTCTTATCCTTTTCAGCCAAGGACATCTCATAGTATTCTTATATTTAATAAGGTTACTCCTTTTGATATCCTGCTTGGGTAGCTCCACCCCTACCCCCATCAATAAAACCTTTTGAAGTAGGCTTGTAGCTCCTCGCATAAACAATTAGGTAATTACCTGTTGATCACTAGGTGTCACACCTCTCTGTTGATATGCAAGCTTCCTCACGGGAAGTGTATATCAAACGTGAATAGACTCATATGAGGCACCATTTGGTTCCTCATGCATTACAAAGGCAGGCAGAGGTAGTTAGCATTTGGCCTGTACATTGTAAGACTGCCCAGAGAGGCACAAATATTGAAATTATATGTCCCCCTTATGACAAAGTTATATGTTTCATATGTGGGTACTTGGGGGGTTTCCCCGGAGGCTGCACCCCCAGACTCAGGGGCTGGCTGCAAACAGGTATTAACCTACGGTGCACTAAAAACCCTTCTGCTTTTCACATTCAACTTCAATTAACCCTTTGAAGTCCAGATTTCCTGAAAAGACATAATACAGTGGAATTTTCTTAAACTGTAGCTCATTAACCCCTTAAGTCCCAGTGGGTGGGTTATGCAGACCCTGATCCAGCAACAACATCATTTACACAGGGGAATAAGCATTTTCATGTTATAACAATGGTTAAATCACATTTCTGGGCCTCAGCCCAGTTAACCCCTTGTCTCCCTGGCGAGGTTAGAGGGGGGCCCTTGGGGAGTAACCCCGTTAATCCCGGGCCAAACCCTCACTATCGTCACACTTACCCCTGCCATCATGCAGGGCATCCTCATCAGAATACTCCAGGTCCATGTCCTCCATTGCCAGAAAGAATACAAAAAAAAATACAATCTTATGGCCCCCAACCCCTTAATCATCTTAGCGGTTAATAACCGCTATAGTAATTAAGGGGTTAACCCACCCTCCCCCGCTACCCACGCGGGACCACTGTACCTACCCTCTACCCATTAATTGACATAGTGGTACAGCATACCCATATAATATGGGGATGATAAGCCACTAAAGCAGTCAATGGTCACCCTAATAAAAAAGCATGACGGCCAAAAATACAGAATAATAAAAGTATTTATTTCAATGTATTGCAAAAAAAAATATTTGCCACAGGACTGGTACTGCAGGCCAGCGGGGATCCGCAGGGACAACCCGAGGGCCCCCAGACACCCATGGGGACCACCTGAGGGCCCCCGGACACCTGAAGTGATCACCCAAGGGCCCACAAACACCCGCGGGGTCCACCTGAAGACCCCTGGACACCACCCGTGGATACCACCCAAGGGCCCACAGACACCTACAGGGACCACCCTAGGGCCCACAGACACCTGCAGGGACCACCCAAAGACCCACAGGGACCACCCGAGGGCTCCCAAACACCTGTTTGCTATCACAGGTAATCAAGGCTTCCTGAATACCGTGATAGCAACAATAAAAAAACAGGCAAAATAAATAGTCCAGCGATTCCTTTTTTTTTGTTATGAACACTTATAGTATAGGCCCTATGTTGTATGTGTTTTACAGTAATTCAATGTTATGTGCTTTTAATTTTTCAACTTGCTAAGTTTATTTATTTATAAAATATTTTACAAGTAAGTAATACATTGAGAGTTATCTCTCGTTTTCAAGTATGTTCTGGGCTTAGAGTTAAGATGACAAATATTACATGGTTACAAATAGAGTTACATAAGTGAACAGGGTATACATTATATACAAGACTTTGCATTCACTGTTAGAGATAATATATATTATAGGTGTATGTAACAGTTACAGACCAGATTAAAATGTGAGACAGCTTCAGTTTTTAAATAACTTAAACTGGGTGTGGCTGTTTGAGTCTCCGGTAGATTGTTCCAGTTTTGGGGTGCACAGTAAGAGGAGGAGGAGCGGCCGGATAATTTGCTGAACCTTGGGACCATGAACAATCTTTTGGAGTCAGATCTCAGATGATAAGTGCTGCATGTGGTAGGGGTGAGGAGCTTGTTCAGATAGATGGGTAGCTTGCCCAGAAAGTATTTGAAGGCAGTATAGGAAAGGTGAACTTTGCGCCTAGACTCAAGTGATGACCAATCTAGTTCTTTGAGCATTTCACAGTGATGTGTGTTGTATTTGCATTGGAGAACAAAACAGCATATTGAATTGTAGAGTGTATCAAGCTTGCTAAGGTGTGTTTGGGTGCCGAACCGTATATTATGTCCCATAGTCGATGATTGGCATTAGCATCTGCTGTGCGATATGCTTTCTGACCAGCAGACTTAGGGAGGACTTGTTCCTGTAAAGTACACCTAGTTTGGCATAAGTTTTGGATGTCAGGGTATCAATGTGCATCCCAAATGTTAAATGGGAGTCAAACCATATGCCCAAGTATTTAAAACTAGTAACAGGAGTTAGGGTGGTGTTAGCGTTGGTTCTGATCTGGAGCTCAGTCATTGGAAGCTTTAAAAATGTAGCCTTGGTCCCAAATACCATTGTTACAGTCTTGTCAATGTTTAAAAACAGTTTGTTTTGGGAAATCCAATTTTCAAGTCTCAAAAAGTCATATTGAAGTATGTGCTCAAGGTCGGAGAGGCTATGGTTACGTTCATATAAGATTGTGTCATCTGCATACATGTGTATTGAAGCTCCCTTACAAGCTGTAGGAAGATCATTGATGAACACTGAGAAGAGTAGGGGCCCCAGAACAGAGCCTTGCGGGACACCACAGGTGATATCCAAGGGGTTGGAGTTAGGGCTTGAGATAGACACATGTTGAGATCTACCTGATAGGTAAGAATGAAACCAGTTTAAAGAATGCTTCCCTATTCCAGAGCACTGGAGTTTGTCAAGCAAGATAACATGATCAACAGTATCAAAATCCTTTGCAAAATCTAGGAATATTGCACCAGTGAGTTATCCTCATTCCATTCCACACTAGATTTCAGTGCAAACTTTTAGCAGGGTAGTTACGGTGGAGTGTTTGGGGCGAAAGCCAGATTGGAATTGGCTAGGGAAATTTGTCTTGGTACAATAATCGCTTAATTGGGAGTGAACACATTTTTCCATAACTTTGGATAGTATTGGGAGAAGAGAGATTGGCCTGTAGTTTGAGACAGTGTTTCTGTTCACACTTTTGAAGATTTGGACAACTATGGCAGTTTTCCAGGTCTTAGGGATATGGCCTGCAGACAGGATAGAGTTGACTATGGAAGCAATTGGTTTGGCAATGGCTGGGGCACCAAGTCTTAGGAACTTGGATTGCAGTAAGTCAGGTCCACATTGGCTGCTTAGTTTTAATTTGAGGAGCGATTGTGCAATCTCCTCTTAGGATACTGGGAGAAATAGAAAATTGTGGGCAGTGTTCGGAGAGGGTGGGGCTATAGGAGTACTCACAAAATGAAATTCATGTTTGTGGTTTGGGTTGCCTTTCGCTAATAAGTTAGTAGCACACCTCACAAAGTAATCATTGAATACATTTGCGATGTCAGTGGGATGTGTCAGAGTAATATCCTCCTTAGTGATATCACTTGGTTGTTGATGGTTAGAAGGCTGGAATATATTGTTGATACATTTCCAGAAGTTAGCTGGGTTTGATGTATTCTGGTGGAACTGCCACTTTAAGTGTCAGGCCTAGATCCACAAAAGGATGCTAGACTTTAGCTTTCCTTATGTCAAATGAATGGGAGTTAAAGCTGCAGACCAAGTAATATCCTACATGTGTGTTTATTTTTATAAATCAGTTCTGTACTATGTGGAAATATTTGTAGCTTTAAAAATTTTTTTAACTCTTAATGACAACTGGGGGGGGGCTATGGATGCCCCCGCAGGAGCCTGCTGCAGATGGGGGTGGGGGAGCTGCGGATGTCATGAGGGGGGGGGGCTGCGGATGTCATGACAGGGGGGGGCTGCGGATGCCCCCGCAGGGGCCTGCTGCAGATGGGGGGTGGGGGGCGCTGCAGATGTCATGAGGGGGGGGGACTGCGGATGCCCCTGCAGGGGCCTGCCGACCAGGGAGGGGGCTGCGGATGGCAAAGCAGTTGACTGCTGAAGACAGGCCAACGGGGGGGGGCTGTGGATGCCCGCACAGAAGCCTGTGTTGGAGTGCTGGGAAGGTGGTTGGGGGGGGGAGTGTGCTGCCTCTTTGCCACGTGACGTCAAAGCGTCCCGTTAGCATGGCAACGCGGCGTTCGATGCGCGGCCATTTTAAGTGGAGGAAGGAAGGAGGATGAAAATGCTGCCGTAGCAGCCCGCTGAAACATCTCGTCGCCAGGGGGTAAAATGCAGTCGCCCATTTGTCGAGGACTGTACATGCATATAAGAATATATACATATATCTCAAGAAAGAAAGTCACCCGTTGAGTGACGAAACGCGTAAGGGAGCGTCATTACGTCAGACGCTACGACATTACGTCATTACACAGCGCAGGGAACGGACCGAGACCTGCGCCGATGCTACAGAGGCTTGAGAAATATAGAGCCACACTTTCTTGAACTCTCTATGGACGTTTCACATCCTTTGGGCTTTTCTATCGGCTGAGACGTGGACCCATCCTGTTCTGAGACCGGATTACATCAAGGACAAAAGCGAGAACCGGATGGTGGTGATTATAATCACGCAATGCCTTTATGATCTGTACCTTTGTGAGTGCATTTTAACCACCCCCCCTATCCCCCTTTCCCTCATTAAATTACCTTTTTACGCTATGGGGCGTGCGCTCTCTTCTCTCTTTTTCTTTTAGATTTCCTGTGGACTTGGTTTGTCCATTTTTGAGAGCAGCCAGAGTTCCCCTGTACCAGTATCTACTTCATATTGGACTATCATCTGAGGACTGGTTTTTCCTTTTTCTTTGGTTTTTTTGTTTTTATATTATCATATGTTTTTATATGTATGTACTTGTTTGTCATTATATTATTAACATTATTTGTTGAAGTTTAGTGTTTAGTCTTTCCTAAATTGTTTTTCAGGTGTTTTAGGAGTTACCTTTATATAATATTAGGTTCACATTATATCCTATATTGTATTTTACTTTATACAATATTATACCTCCCCCCCACCCCCCCATTTTATTTTTTAATAATTATATTTAATTATATATTTTTGGTATTATCAATTTGGTTCAGAGGCGCAGCTTTTTTCTTTTGTATATATATATATATATATATATATATATATATATATATATATATATAAAAGACAGGGGGCCTCATGCAGAGAGCATCGTTATTTCAAAACTCGCCATTTTTTGTTCAATTTCCCTCAGAAAACGGCATAAAATGGCGAGTTGCGAAAAACGCGCCATTTTTTTATTTCTATGTTTAAAACTCGCCTCGCGGCTGGCGAGAACCTCAATCGCGCCATTTTTAAAACTCTCCGAATGCAGAGAGGTGCGAACGGCAAGTAGCGGCTGTTCGCGCCAAAAAAAGGCGCGATTCTCGCATTTTTGCCGCGCCACGAAAATATGGCAAGATGGCGCTCGCCGCCTATAGTAAAGGGGAAAAAAAAGGCGCGATTTTGTTTTTACACGTTTCTGAAGCGCGCATCTCGCCAATTTAAACTCGCCACACGCATCCATGTTAAACATAGCAGAATTCGCACTTTTCTGCATATGGAGAATAAAACTCTCCAAAAAAGCTACTTTTTATGAAATTCGCCATTTTTAAAATTCTATGCTCTCTGCATGAGGCCCAGGATATGTATTTATGGATTCAATTTCTTCATTTGGCTTTTGCCTGTTTATTTCCCATGAACAGTTGAAGGACTACGCCATGTCCTCACACTGGATATATGACTGCTTTCAGCGACTATTTAGTATGGTCTCAAGTGCTAACTGTACTTATGATGTCCTATGTATCTAGTGGAGATGGAGTGATTACCTTTTGTCTTGTCTGATATTTTGGCTTGATTCGCTATATGCAGGCTCTGATAATAAGTCTGAACGTAAATGTGTGATCAATTATGCCATAGTGTATTTATATCTGTTTAGTCATCTAATCATTTTTTGTGTATTTTTATACATTTTCATTCAGCCAGCATCTCAGTTTTTATATGTTCACATTTATTGGGTGTCACTTATTTGCACTTTATTCTGGTATTTCTGTCTGGTGCCACATTTATTCATACTTTAATGCTTGTATTGACGTGCTCATGTTATTATCAGTTGATGCTGATAGCTTCATACAATTTAATGTGTGTATATACCTTTAATTTTTCCATTTGGCAAAGCAGTCTTCTAAAACAAATTATCTGCTTAACTTGCCATGAGCTCTGCCACTAGTTGTATAACAGTATGATGCTCATTCATTCTTTAAGTATGGCAGAGTGTTGTGAACCGCCATGATCATTATTTATTTATTTACCAGCGGTTCGCGCATGCGCAATGGCTCCACTGCTCGTTTTCATTATGTACCTTCTCCCTGCACTGCCGGACGGCTCGTGCATGCGCTGATAGGCTGTTTAGGCTACAGGCGCCCAGTACTCTATCTGTATTACGCGACGGAAGTTGGTGGGGGTCTGTTACCCCGTAATGTAGCTGTTTTTTGAATGATCCATTAAATCATTTTATTTTTATGGGTACACGCTCTCTTGGACATCATTCATTTCCCTTGTTTCCTGAGTACCAGTGCCTTTTTTTTCCCTATCACTTTGTATATATATATATATATATATATATATATATATATATATACACACACACACACACACACACACACACACACACACACACACACACACACACACACACACACACACACACACACACACACACACACACACACACACACACACACACACATATATAGCACTCTTGTGGCACTATTCTTTTACATGCGTCTGAAGAATTTTAAAATCAGTATTTCACTTTAAAATGACACAAATAAAGCAAGAATTGACTAAATTAAAGAAAATATTTTATTCAAAGTGTCAAGGCAAGATATTACCAAAAAACTTTAATTGGAAAAATTGTGAATATGACAGATTCATGGATCCATCCAAAGTGCTCTTAAAACATTTCAGGAATAATTTGAAATTCATTATGTACTGTACAGCAAAAAGCACAGATGTAGATGGAGCTTTCTTACAAAGGGAATTATGCGAGATGATCAAAGATGCGCAATAGAAAAGAAAATAGGTTAGTATGAATTGAGGTGAAAATTATTTATAAAATAAAAACTCAGTGTTTTGACAAGGGCATTTTATCTGCTGTGGTTAACTCTCCGTTTAATCATTGCTTACTGCTTTTTATTTTATTTCTTTCCTCAAAAGGAAAGTCTAAAATGCTTCTTCATCAAGGGATATAACAATAAAAAAATACAGATCATGCTTAAAATATGTTTTATCTTAATTGTTCATATTATCGATTTAAAAATACTTTTTTGTTAAAGAATTTTGATAAAAACATATGCAATAGAGTTTGCTAAACTTGAACACGGGTTAATTTTGGGAAAGAACACAAAAACATATTATCTTTACTTTCATTTCCAATATACAGTAATGATGTCCTGTTTATATTGCTGACTAGACGAACAGCTGGTAAGTTATAGTGGAATAACTGCAGTGCTACAGCAGATTGCTATCCTTCCTCAATTCCAAAGAAAAGCCAGGTCAGTGAAAGTTGTCCGGCAGCAACAA
This sequence comes from Ascaphus truei, assembly GCF_040206685.1. Taxonomy (NCBI): domain Eukaryota; kingdom Metazoa; phylum Chordata; class Amphibia; order Anura; family Ascaphidae; genus Ascaphus; species Ascaphus truei. The sequence goes on along the minus strand of NC_134486.1, from coordinate 77,058,231 downwards.
TAAATCTACCAGTCAGACAACAATTATAAGGCTCACTAAAGTCTCAACAGGACAAATCAGAAATGTACTGTAGTAAGATTAGTGATTATTACACGTGGAAGAAGAGAATATTTGTAATTATTACATAAATCCATTGACGAATCATTGCTGAACTCTCTAATACAGAGGTGGCCAACTCCAGCCCTTAAGGGCCACCAGCAGGTCAGGTTTTAAGGAAATCCCCGCTTCAGCACAGTTGGCTGAATCAGTGGCTCAGACGAAGACTGGACCACCTGTGCTGAAGTCGGGATATACTGAAAACCTGACCTGTTGGTGGCCCATGAGGACTTGAGTTGCCCATCCCGTGCTATAATAATATGCATTTCAGTCATTCAGTTTTCTCTGTGTATATTCTCTAACAGGTGAGGTGGTTCTGTTGATAAATCCAGCTGCTTTATTTTTGAAAAGCCATAAAATGTTGACGGGCATTTACTATATTATTCCATTGTGTTTTACAAGCTATTGAAACCCTTCAGTAAGGGACATTGCTGCTGTGTGAACATTGTATTACTAATACAGTACATGTAGTGACTGAAAAATAGTAGACATTTTAATCTGAAAGATTCAGTGAGAGCAGAAAGAGATGAAGGAGACTGTACACACCTGGATAGATGGTAATACTATTGACTATGAAGCATAAGGGTGCAATGGGGTCTGGCTTAGGTAAAAATATTAAAAAGTGTCATTGTGGATATATTGGGTTTAAGGTGACAAATGTTTGTTGATAAAATTGTGGCAAGTGTCATTTAAAAAGAGTAGGGTTAGACTGTAGGTACAGTAAATGATTTATTATGGATACATTAGTTCCCTGCATATAGGTTATTCCTAAAGACAGAGTTACCAGTGTCACCCAATGAGACAAAAAGAAGGCTGAGAAGACCAGATCCATGAACATTAAATTTAGCTGCTTGGAGGTCATTGGTTACTTTGGTAAGTTTAGTTTCAGTGGACTGATTAGCAGGAAATCATGATCGGTGAGGGTCTAGGGAAGCATAGGCACTGAGAGAACGTAGCATAAATATAACTGAAATTCTCTTAACAGTTTGAGGTTGATGAAATATTGAGTGTGTGTGTTTACTAAACATGTTAGACAGACTTTCCTCCCTTGAGAGGACACGCAGCCTCACTGCAACCCGGAAGCGAGATTCACAGCTACCAGAGTTACTGCTTTCAGCACCGCAGCCAAGATTCCATACAGACAGACACGGCGCACAATAGGAGGCTGGGCATACGGTACCCAAGAGGAGGACTTCGTATTATTCAGATAAGCTGTATTTACCTATGCAAATTGTGAGTATGATTCTTTTGGATACATTTTTACAATATTAAAAGATATACTACACCATGAGGCGGTTGTCTGTGGAGCTTCCTTTTTAGATTCTATTTTACGTGGAGAGAGGAGGATATTCTCTTAAGAAGCTGCATCCAACCCCCTTCCCCCTTCCTTCTTCACTGTAAGGGTTCCGGTCTGGGCTTTTGCTGGAACTTGCCATTATGGCCATCTTGATTCCTGGCAGCCTCCTTCTTAAGGCTGCACTTCCTATAGGAAGTTGCAGAGCAAAGGTTCCTGATAGGCTGCAGTTCCAGCCGTGTTACCTTGTATCATCTCCTGTCATATTGCCTGTGGATTCCCTGTTGTCGGCCCATGCCTATGACTGACGAGTTTGCACCTCGTCGTCTACCTTGACCTGCCTGTGACCCATATATATATATATATACAGTGTTCAACAAACCTATACATTTGCACGCCCCGGGCGAGTGGATTTAACATCGTGGCGAGCTCCTATTGGCCCAAACAGCACACGTGTAGTACTAGGTGGCGAGTAGATTTTTTTGTTCGGCGAGTAGATTTTTTGGTGATTTGTCGACCACTGTATATATGTAACCCCCTTTCCCCCACCCTAAGGGAGATTTGGTTCTGGTTACCGAGTGTAGTGCTGCTCACCTGTTAGGTTTACAGGATTCTGAGTGTCCGTCGTTATTAGTGGGGATAAACAGGACAAGTTTTTGGATCTCATTCTCTTACTCTTCGGTGTAGTACCATCCAACAGGGCCTATCATGCATAGGTGCAGTCCCTGCAGGAAACCTCTTTCCCTCCCCCTGAATGACTGCATCCTGAGGCAGCAGTCAAATATAACTGTGGTCTTTATTGCAAACACATATTACAGTATACAGCATACAGCATACATGTTCTTTTCTTTATCTTAGTCCCTGGAGCCAACCCCAGGAGCTTGAGGCTCCTACTCCCTGGTGGAGTAAAGGGTAGGTGCTCCCACTCCCCTGCAGGAGGGAAGGCCTGAAACCAGGTCCCTGGCTTAGCACAGAACTCACACCCCACTCCCCCTGAGGGGAGAGGGTAGAATACTCCTCTCTCTCAGAGGAGAGAGATAGCAGAACAATGAATTTGGGCTGCAGGCCCTTTTTGTTACCAGGGGAGGCTTCCGGGTCTTAGCCCCGGCAGTGGGCAGTACCTAGGCCTTGGACACACACCCCTGTCACTCTAGGGAGCTGTTTACTGCAGCAGGGCATAGATTAACCCTAACACTGCCTGCACTGGTACCAGGATTTAGGTGTTAGGGAGGGTATTAGTATATATATATTGCAAAGCCAGAAGTACAACCAACTTCATACTGATGATACCCATTAAGGTTGAAACGAGGAATTCAGGCTAACAAGGGAAAGGTATCCTGGAACGTTAAAGATGTATACCTATATCTAGAGCATATCTCGGGAGGTGGTGTGACGCCCAATAAGGAGGCAGCCCAGCTACTTAGGGCAGGGTTTAAGGAGGTAATTTGAAATTGGTCAGGTTAAACAATAATGTAGCAATGGAGAAAGTGGTAGAGGAAGTTGAATTGGGGAGGGTATAGAGAGGGTCATCGTAATTTAAGGGGAGTTAAATAAACTCGGCGGTGATGGCAGAGTGGGGGGGAGTAAGTGCTTGTCCTTGCCAGGAGGTACTTGGGGCTGATAAAGCCTGGGGGAAGAGGGCGGAGTCACCAGGACATAACTTCCGGGAGCCCTCTCGCGATAACACCTGTCAGACCCTTCACTTAACCTATTAAGCTAGCATTGTGGCAGGGACTAGCAGTTACACTATTATTATATAATAAACAAAGCCGCAGCCTTTTATACCTCCAGACCGAGTCTGTCCTTATTTGTATGTGTTTGTGTGGGTAATGGTAAAAGAGGAAGGGGGGCTTCCTCGGGGCCTTCCTGGTCATGTCCATGATCACCAGGCGATCGGACACCTGCATTTGAACTGGATTTGAATGAATGTAACTTCCCTCCTAATGCTTGACACAAGGCTGTAATAATAGCCATTTTTAATAAGTAAAAGTAAGCAGATTTTTAGTTACAGTACAATAATCTACAGTATCTATTAGAAATGTGTAATTTGTAGTGGGCTCACCCACTTCAAGCTAAAAGTCAGCCTTTGCATTTTGTGGGAATCTACTACTTTTATGATCAACAGGGCCAGATCGGAGAGGCATAGTTCACATGCAGCTTTATTTAGCTATTAAAAGACAAAAACTTGAAACCTGCAGCAAATGTGTTTGATGATATTTAGATACTAAATGGCATATTTAGAAATGCAATGACTATTTTACCGTGGTCAATAATGTATGTAGTCTATTACATGATAAACACACTGTTTACTTGTAGTAGTATTATTGTATGGTACACTATCTATTTCTCTCACGGTTTCCTGTTACAACTGCACATGAATAACAAAATAAATATACGCCAGATATAACAGAAAAACAGTCCTAACCTGTTTTTTTAAACATATATATATATATATATATATATATATATATATATATATATATATATGAACAAAAAACAAACAAAATCACAAGCTCCATAGCACGTAACTGAGTAAAAAATAAGGTACATTTATTTAAAAAATCAGCAACCCATAAGAATGTGCACTTACAGGATTTCAAACAGAACCATTCGTGGGAGAGAAATCTCTATTGTGGTCATCTGCGGTGGTAGGGTGAGTCCCAGGTTTGCAGAGTGGATGTAAACAGCCCAGGTTCACCATGAATTGGCAGCAAGATATAAAGGCATCCAATGCCTGCACGTCCTTTGCTCCCTCATACAATGATTGCTAATACTTGAAATTACCGCCAGCCGGAGCGCAGGGAAGCCAGGGACTCCAAATACGCCAACACAAACGCGATGACGTCACAGCTCTACGTGTTTCGTCACACTGCGGCGACTTTGTCAGGAGTTATGTGATTGTCAGGGACAGCCAGTTAAATAGACTGGATCAAGTAAACCTATTTTCACATTGGTACTAAGTTTCACCACAAATCGTATAACTCTAAAATTACTATAAATATCAACATTACAATGAATAACAACAAAAAACCATCAATAATTATGTTGTTCACATCATACAATGAAAATAGCTCAAACTAAACAATTTAATTATGTATAAACTCAACTAACACAATGACATGTTAGAAAAAGCTGTCCTACTATTACCAATCTAAGTTTCATCAAATATGGAAAAAAATATATATATAGTTTAATAGACTGAGGAGGAATTGCTCGTCCGACCAGGTGTTTGAGCTGCAAGCTGGTCGTCTCATCGACAATTTCAAACAAAAGGGGTATGATATGTCTCTGGTGCAGGAGGCATTCAAGAAGGTCAAGGCGGTTGAACGTGTGGATCTGTTAGCTAAATCAAAGCTCAAACAGTGCAAACAATCCATGCCTTTGGCAGATATCAACACAAACAACTGTGGGGTTAAGTTTATTACAAAATTTAATGGTTATTCCCACAAAATTAGACAAATTATCAATCGCCACTGGAAAGTGTTGCTCTCAGATCCGCACCTCAGCAGTCAGTTGTCCACTGTGGCACCACTGGTCTTCCGCAAGGGTCTAAATATCAAGAACATCTTGGCCCCAAGTAGACTTAGTGATACTTCAGTTAAGAATAGTGGTTCACAGTTAGTGTCTGGAAACATTAGGTGTGGCAGATCTAGATGTCTAATGTGTGGACATCTGCATCTGTCGGATACTTTCTCTTCATTTAGCAACAAGTCTGAATATACATTAAAAAGTTCAATCAACTGTCTCTCCACATATATAGTGTATGTTTTATCTTGTCCATGTCAATTGCAATATGTGGTTCGCACTAAAAGAGCACTGTGTGTCAGATTCCTAGAACACAGACGTTCTATCATTAAGGGAGTGCTGGCACACAGTGTTCCTCGACATTTTTCCCAAGTACACCAAAAGGATCCCAAGGGACATGTTATTATGGGTATTGAGAGTATTCCGAGTACCCTATTAGGGGGAGATAGATTTAAGACACTATGTATGAGAGAGTCTTTTTGGATATACTCACTTGGTACACTTTCTCCCAGGGGTCTTAATGAGTGCTTGGATACTATCACACTGGTTTAGTTTCCTGCCTTGCTGTTCCCTGCCTTTCTGCTCTGGTTGCTAGTTTGGTTCCTCTCCCCCTATCCTAGGATGGGGTTCTGTGTTTTTGGAGGGGACTCCTCTATATTATATGATATTTCCTTAAAGTAGGTGTTATTTAATAGTTAATCCAGTTTTTTCCTTTATCTTTTTATAATTTTAGTTATTTTTTAATGTAACTATTGTTGTTATTATATGTAATTAGATATAATGTTAATTAATGCACTATCTGAATTATTAATCTAATAATTTTTGTTAGTACATATAATGTAAAGATTGTTTTGTGAATGTTGTTCTCATCACACAAGGAATTAAATAGGTTGATTTTAATATTTTTTCATTTTTATTTAGATTTTTCTATTATTCATTTTTATATGGTGTAGTGGTATTTAGTTGTTTATATATTCATATTATTATATTCTAATTAATATATTGATTTATTAATATCTTTTGAAACTAAAATTATAGGTTTAGGTTTAGGTTTTCATTTCAATTTGGTATATATATATATATTTTTTTCCATATTTGATGAAACTTAGATTGGTAATAGTGGGACAGCTTTTTCTAACATGTCATTGTGTTAGTTGAGTTTATACATAATTAAATTGTTTAGTTTTAGCTATTTTCATTGTACTGTATGATGTGAACAACATAATTATTGATGGTTTTTTTGTTGTTATTCACTGTAATCTTGATATTTATAGTAATTTTAGAGTTATACGATTTGTGGTGAAACTTAGTACCAATGTGAAAATAGGTTTACTTGATCCAGTCTATTTAACTGGCTGTCCCTGACAATCACATAACTCCTGATGAAGTCGCCGCAGTGTGACGAAACGCGTAGAGCTGTGACGTCATCGCGTTTGTGTTGGTGTTTTTGGAGCTCCGGCTGGTGGTAATTTCAAGTGTTAGCAATCATTGTATGAGGGAGCAAAGGACGTGCAGGCATTGGGTGCCTTTATATCTTGCTGCCAATTCATGGTGGACCTGGGCTGTTTACATCCACTCTGCAAACCTGGGACTCACCCTACCACCGCTGATGACCACAATAGAGATTTCTCTCCCACGAATGGTTCTGTTTGAAATCCTGTAAGTGCACATTCTTATGGGTTGCTGATTTTTTAAATAAATGTACCTTATTTTTTACTCTGTTACGTGCTATGGAGCTTGCGCTTTTGTTTGTTTTTTGTTCATAGATTCCAAAAGTGGTTGGCTATAACACTCCCCTTAAAGCTGCAAAGAAGCTCCCTGGATCTTCTATTGGGACTATTTTTGTTTGAGTGGAACATTCAATTTGGATTTTCCTTTTTTTTTCACTATCACGTTATGGTTTGTAGATATTATTAGGTTAAATTGTGGTAATTTTAATTTATTTTAATATTTTAAATATGTTATTATAATTTATAATTTATTAGGGTTATTTCACATCCTCTTTAGCGCTACTTAATTTTTGTATTGTCTTTATATATATATATATATATATATATATATATATATATATATATATATATATATATATATATATATGTATATATATATATATATGCAGTGTTCGACAAACCTATACATTTGCTCGCCCCGGGCGAGTGGATTTAACCCCCGGGCGAGTAAATATTGGCCCAAGCAATATGTGTGAAATGAATTACAGTTTCCCATCCTGAAAACTGCTGGGTAGGTACAATTAATATGCATTAAATGCAGGTATAACATTGATTGGTGCTTTTCTGTAGACATTGTTAATAAAATTACAGAAAAAATTGCATAACCACTTAATATGTTATCACTTGTTTTACTACTTTGACTGCGGAACAAAGAGGCATCTTGTTATTATCCAAATGCCTTCATACTGAAAGGCGTGTTGGGACTACTGATTGAGAACATCAGATTTTAATCTCGGGTGCCCATACATTTCCATTCTATGTGCTTTTCTAGGAAAATGTGAGCACTTACAGTTTGTAAGTACCAATGGTTTGTAATGAATTGATATTTTCCATTTGCAGTGTATTAAGGGTTAGGCACAAAGCAGAAAGAAAAAATAAACAGAATAAAGGATTTAGGACTTGGAGAGGATATTAAAAAGTTAACAGCATTGTAAGAAAAGGTCAAGTTAAATTTTAACATAACAGATCTAGTTCAGCAACAAGAAAATGCTAATAGTGTAAGCAAGCATTGTAATAATGGTTAATAAAGGGACTCATGAAATTTCACAGGACTAAGCTATCCTTAAATACTGTCGTTAAATGGAAGTATTAGCATTATAAACAAAAAGTGAAATTACATTTAGAAATATATCTTTTTGTTTCATCGGAGTACAGGAAGAGATTAATAGTTCAATTAATAACACAGAGATAAAAGGGATGTTATACTACAGATTTCGGTAAGATACATTTATATTAAGAATAGATCAGTGGATTGGGACTTTTTCCAAAATTGTTCTGCTTTTTCCGGAACTAACAAAAAGATAGCGTGTATTACAAGCTCAATACAGTTTGCTGGGCTTGTATTTTTTTTATTTAAATAAGTAGTTCAATCCTGATTTATTGAATACAACACCATATGTTTGCCATATACATAAATAAAAAGAGCCCAAGTGGAAACATAAATATTTAAATGTGGTGTTTTTTTTAAATGTCTTCATCAGATAAGTCTAAAAATAAAGAACGTTGTGGTTTTCTTCACCATACATTTTGATCTGCATTTTGATTGATTTGTTAGGTAGATAACGTGGTGAGAATGATGGAAAAATAAAAATGAATTTCCAAAACCTATCTGTAATTATTATTTAGAACCCTACTTCAAGCATCCAGTATCTTTAATATTAAAAATTCACAAGATACTTCATGGAGCCTAGTCATCATACTCCTAGAATAGTACCCAATCAACAACTTTTCACGGGCCTGGTTTCATATATAAATCCTGGGCCCTGGCAATCCTCTCTAGGAAGTCAAGGAGGAATATTTGGCTCAGTTTTCACTGAATAATATACAAGTATGTCTTTGTCATGCTCTAAAGCAGGGGTGCACAAACTGGGGAGGGTGGAGTGCCCCCCTGGTGCTTACAGAGGCCCTGCGCTTTCCCCCACAACATTTAAATTAAATGCCGAGGGAGTGTACGAGGCCTCTGTAAGTCCCTTACCTTGTCTCCAGTAGCTTCTGGCAATGCATCGCCAATCCAACGCATGACGTCAGAAAACACAGGAGAAAGGGTAAGGGGGAGGGGAGGATGGGAGGGAGAGCAGGGGGGGAGAGCAGGGGGGGGAGTGGCAGGGGGGGGGAGAGCAGACAGGGGCACGGAGATGAAAAAGGGGAGTGCCAGAGCCACTTTCAGAAGAGGAACGGGATGTGACTGTAAATGGTTGCTATAGAAATACAAAATGCTTGTTACATTATACCTGTAATACATTAAAAATGGCTTTCATAGTTGTTGTTTTTTTTAAATGCTACAAGTATTTCCTCATAGTACAGAAATGATTTATTAAATTAAACCACACATGTAGGATGCTTGGGCTGCAGCTTTAAAGCACAGAGTAAACGTTATCCGGCTCTAAGTTAACCATTCTGTATCAAGCTACTGTTACTTGATACATTCTAGTGAATTTGCTGTACTGAGATGAAACATTTCCTATACTGTAGTTGTGTTGAAACAAATAAATTCACTCCATCACTCAAGACCTACTCAAACAGCCTTATGAACGTGGTAAATGACACTGTGTAACAAACTGTTGCAACTGACTAATTTGCAACTAGCACCAACTCCAGTTCTCATGACTCCTTAACAGGTCAGGTTTTAAGGATACCCCAGCTTCAGCACAGGTGGCACCATTAGTGGCTCAGTTGAAGACAGTTAAAGTGATCAAAATCCTTTAACATACAGAAATCCCTACATGTTCTACCGGTCTCCCACTTATCACTCATCCACTTTCTAAATTGACACGTATTGTATTTTCCAACTGCAGATATTTAGATTTGGCACACCGACTTTGGAAGCATACTGTACGTTTTGCAGACAAAGTAAGTTATGGTAATTAAAAAAAAATGTGAAAAACATCCTCCACTGTTAATTCTGAAATGCCCAAGAAGCAAAAAGTGACACACTGTGAGTGCTCATTTGCATGTCATTACCCAGAATCCATGGCTCCAGTGGAAGCATTTTGAGACACGTTAATGTGCTCACAAGTGGTATTTTTCTTGATATATATATACATACATACTTTATTTCTTTTTTTTCTCAGAAGTATGCTATCTTACATTTCAAGATTGTACATTTTCCTTTGTAAAAAAGACAATACTAGTTCTCATAAAGTCAAAATAGAATTACTTAAGCAATGTAAAATCTTTGGGAAATACACGTCCAATATGCCTTCACATGGAAAATCAATTTCCGTTTTCATTCCTTTCACTGGTAAAGAAAGGAAATTAAATATTGGTTTTATTAACTAGGATTCTCATTGAAAAATCTATAAAGTTTGACACCTGATTGCTGAACCTGAAAATGAATACACATTTATGTGTTTTCTTTGCAAAAACAAAGGAAACTGAAAAAACACATAGAACAGTGGTATGGTGTATGTTATAAAGGGAAGATTATGAGTTTTATGTGTTAGGCAAATAAACTATAGCTGTAATTGTTGAATTCCTGCCATGGTAATACACATAGAAAAAAGAATGGGATCTATGTATGGATGATCTGACAATAGAAATTTTTGTTGGGATCATACAGGCATACCTCGGTTTAAGGACACTCACTTTAAGTACACTCGCGAGTAAGGATATATCGCACAATAGGCAAACGGCAGCTCACGCATGCGCCTGTCACCACGTCCTGAACAGCTATACCAGATCCCTACCCGTACCGAAGCTGTGCGCAAGCGGGGAGACTATAGAGCCTGTTACAAATGCGTTATTTACATCAGTTATGCACGTATATGACAATTGCAGTACAGCACATGCATCGATAAGTGGGGAAAAGGTAGTGCTTCACTTTAAGTACATTTTCGCTTTACATACATGCTCCGGTCCCATTGCATATGTTAATGCGGGGTATGCCTGTACTCAGATGTTCGTAATTACAAGCTAAGTCAGCTAGCCGCTAAGGATAGAGAACTACTGTAATAATATATTATATTGGGGATTCATAGAAAATAATATAAAATAGCAAGAATAAACAATTAATAGTCATACAGTAGCAAACCAACTGAGGTTAAATGGTTGTCACCAGCAGGGCAATGGTCCCATGTACAACATAATATACGACTACACGGGAAACAAAAATAAGCTATTCATGATTTAAGACATTAGCAAAATAGCCAGTGTTATTTCTAAATTTAGTCTGTTGTGCTCTACATTTAAGGCTAGGATGCCAAAAAAATATTTTATTCCTTCCGTATTGAATAAGTCCCATTGGTCAATACAATATCACCATAAATAAGAACGGGCCGGTTTTCCAAAAATTAACCTTCATATAAAAAGCCAAAGTCTAAGGTATTTAACAGTGTCTGCGAGAACAAAATAAGCATTGCACTACAATGCTGTAAAGATCCTTTATAATCTATAACACAAAAAGCAAGCCAAGCATGTCGAATTAAAAGCCCCAGAATGATTTATCATGTATACATTAGAATGTCCCTTGGAAAAATGTATTTAAGCATTAGGTACATACAGTATAATAATGTGGTGTTTGGTCTGAGGAAGGGACTTTGTCCTGAAACGTTACCACTTTAAGCTCTGATGCATCAATACATTTGGTAATCATTTGATTCCACCATATTTTGTGTGCCTCTTTTTTTTCTCCTACCTTGCCAGTATTTTGGATCCAGCTTTGGGACGCTAGGATCAACGGAAGGTGAGCACCAAAAGCGAACTACCGTGAGAATTTTTCCTTAAACAGTGGTGTGCCATTTATAATCTCTCTTGTATTGCCGTATAATAATGTACAGTAGAGGGGCCTACCAGCAAGTAAGTTGCCAGTGACTATGTTTATGTTGGCACTGCCCCCCAATGATTAAAATTCACTTATCTCTGGGAACACGCAGGGGGTGTTTACATTTAAACAATTTCTGATCATCCATCTGATTACTTATGGATGCAATTCTGAAACAATCTAGAAATGTCATAGAAGACGTAAGCAGCAAGACAAGGCCTAGTCTGTGACTGTTTCACACTAATATCCTCCTGGATGTCCAACTGTCCCGTATAAAAAGTCCAGTACTGAGCTTTTGATTGTTTGCTAAAGTAATGTGATATTGTGTTTTGTACAGCACTGAATGTAGCATTAGCATGGTTGAGGCATAAATAAAAATGAATACATTGAAAAACAGAGGTGAGTCTCTTCACCAGCAGAACTCTGTACAATCTGTAGTGATGATAAGGCTAAGGCCCCGATCCCTCAGTCAGCGTGCCCGCACTGCAGATAGGCGGGGCGCTGACAGACACAGGCCGCGATATGCGGTCTGTAGGGAGCCGGGAGCCGGAGTGGGAGGGAGGGGAGTGGGATCTGATCATGGTGCCATCCTCCCCCCCACACACATACACACACACATATACATATACACATACATACACACACACACATACACACATACATACATACATACATACATATACACTCACACACTTTAACCCGCAGCTCCTTCCCTGCTCCCCGCCCAAGGCGCCTCCCATCTAGCTCCTTCCCTCCCCTCCTCTCCATTGGCTGACTCGCGTACCACGTGACGCGTCAACGCCGAAAATCACTAGATTCTTGCAGCATCGGCCGGCTGACGCGTCACAGTACGTAGTCAGCCCTGCCGGAAGGAGGCAGCGGGGGCAGGGACCATTCGGGCAAGGGTCTGGTGGTCCGCGGCCACATGCCCTGCCGGCCGCAGCAGGTTCGCAGCCTGACTGTATGCATTTGATGCTTGCATTTATCCTTTGGCAAAAGAAGATCATTATATTACAATCTTGTAATCCGGGGGAAAGCAAAGTTTACCAAATTAAATTGTCAAATAATAATTCTACTAATCACTTTAATTAATACCTGTAACATTATGTTTTTTTAAAATCTGATCTCATTTGTTTCAAATGGATACATCATTGTTTCAATATAAAAACATTATACAGTGATATCTGACATGGGAAAAAAATGTTTATTAGCAACCTGGAAATTTAGATTGTTTTTGAAGATCATTATTCACTTCATCTCAGAAAAATCACTTCTATGTGGCACATTTTGTGATTGCAACCTTTGTTGTACAAATTTTTAAATGCCTCAGGTATCCATAAGACCAGTATAAAATAATAATATCATTTAATATGTATGCTGCAAACATAACTCCTACAGTGTACCAAGTATAGAACATTCATTACCAAGCCTTTGATAAAGAAAGTTGCTTTTACTCGTTCACTGAAGAATTGATCCACGGTGGCTGGAACTTTTGGCTCGGTGCAGGAGCTTTTGCGGGGCCTCTTACCTTGTCCGGCTCGGCATCTCCTCCTCAGGCGACGCAGAGTCATGACAACGAAACACTACAGGACGAGATGCCGCAGAACAAGGTAAGAGTTTGCTCTCTCTTGGCAATCAGTTTCATTTTTTGGTTTAGAGTGGGGGGCCTCTGTAACTGTGGGGCTCAATGCAGAGGCACCATTGGTACTGCCATCAAACCAGCCCTGGATGGCTCTATAATGCGTTTCTGGCCACTGTAGCAGAAATCGGGCAAGATCTTTAGCATGAAGCTTTCCAGTACTTAGTAAAAGAAACACAATATTTTCTAGATCTTCACATGGACCAACAGCTAATAAAGATTCAGCCATAATACATGAACCAAATTTGTCTATAGGTCAGATTTCTTAGTTGTTAAAGAATTATTTGCTTTCTTCTTTATGAAACTGTATAGGGTAAAATGTCTTTAAACTGATTGCAATTTATACTTTTTTTTCTGTTCTCGTAAAAAAAATAATCATATTTATATTTAGTAGTTCAAATATTGTTGAGAATGCTCTGATCCCAAATCCATTGCCATTTTGAAAGTTAAGGGACGGGTTAAGGCAGAATTGTCTGTTGGTTTTAAAACTATGACTTATTAGCTCACCTAAGGGTACAGTAGTGACCACAAGAGGTGTCGGACAATAAAGTGCTTAAGCTAGACTTATCTTGGAAAGAAGGACCTTCTCCTATTTCTAAGCTTTAGAAATACATGTTCAGTTGTAAAGGAGAATTTAAGAAACTGCCACAAGGAGCTGCAAGAGACATGTTGTGTTTAGATTTTTCATGTGTAGAGTATTCATAATAAAATATATAAAAGATAAATGACATTAACCATTTGTTTATGGTACATGGTATGGGGAGCTGCGTATATGTAATGTAAGTATACACACTCATATAAATATATTAGTACAGTACTGGCCCATATAATATTTATTTTTTTAAGATACTGGCTGTGTCAATGGTTATTTATAAACCAACAATTAATATAACCATTAATGCTGCTATTATTCCATTTTATTTAATGGTCTTATTTTCCCATTTACTTCTACATTTATTGAATATTAAAATGTAGTGTATGCTTAAACACAATTAAAATTTGCCTGAAATACTACAGAATATATTCCCACACAAATGTGTATCAGTGAATGTTGGTATACAGTACTTAATCATCCTATCAACTTCACCGATGAAAAATACATTGAGGTTCAAAATATGTAATTGGATACTGCTTCGTAGTATGTACTTTTTGGTAGAATGTTGAAAAAGAAGAAAGTTCCTTTTATTTGTATAAAGATCCTTGTGTTTCCTTTAAGTAGGAGTAACACACCCAGACAGAGATTTCTTAATGGTTCCTAATCTTTATTCGTTGAGGTAAAATAATAAACTTCAGCTATACAGGTAACAGGCAAAAAATATGCATACAAGCTATGAGAATGTACAGTATATGCATTTGTTTCTGGATGGTACTGTAAATCATTTCCTGGTTAGCAGCCAAGCTCTACATACTGTAGACTTGTTAGTGTTAGAGATAAGACAGGTTTCCAGCCTTGAAAATACTTATCAGTAAGTCTGGGCGTTTGGCCCACACTCCTATCATAACCTTGATGGGTTCTATCTTGTACTCAATATGTTCTATAAACAAATTCACTTGTTTAACCCTTCTGCAAGTCAACAGATTTACTCCCATCTTCAAATGAATAAGACATTGGTTGACGAATAAATGACAAAGAGTTGTGGTAAAGGGAGTACATTCAGAGGAGGGGAAGGTAACCAGTGGTGTACCTCAGAGATCTGTACTTGGATCAGTGCTGTTTAAAGCAGCAGTCCAAGCTGTCATTTTTTCCCCTCATCAATACAATCCACACAATGATAAGTAATTAGCTAAGTTGCCGATCGTGATAAGTAATTAGCTAAGTTGCCGATCGAGCCGTTCTCCTGTGATCAATTGGCGAAAATTCGACTTGGGGGTTCACTAAATGGCAGTGCAGCAGAAGAGGACCAAAGATGCAATATTCTGTGGGGAAGATCATGTAACCAGGCAATCATTAGATACAATTGGTGCACTGCTAGAGAGAGGGCAGGGCTCAAAAAGTGGTGTGCCAGAGCCGGTTTTGGAAGGGGATGTGACTTTGTAAATGGTTGCTATAGAAAAAGAAAATGCTTGTTACATTTGAATACATTAAACATGTCAGAGTTGTTTTTTTTTTTTTTTTTTTTTTAAATGCTACAAGTATTTTCTCATAGTACAGAACTGATTTATAAAAAAAAAACACATGTAGAATATTGCTTGGTCTGCAGCTTTAATATCTTTATAAGTGACATTACAAATATTTTTGAGGGTAAAATATGTATTTTTTTGCAGATGACACAAAAATCTGCCACAGAGTTGACATTCCAGAAGGAGTAAAGAAAATAACTAATGATTTAGGTAAATTGGAGGAATGGTACACAATAAGGCACTTGGGTCCCACAAATCCAAAGGCAGAAAACAGGATTAATGGCACTATAATGTCAACTACTATAGAGGAAAGTGACCTGGAAATCATTATTTCAGCAGATTTAAAAGAAGGTGAACAATGTAACTATGCAGAAAAACAACAGCTTGTTAGGTTGTATAGTAGGAAGTTTTAGCAGCAGAAAGAGAGGGGTGGTGATACCACTTTATATATCATTGGTAAGACCTCACCTACAGTAATGTTTTCAATTATGGAGGCCATACCTCTGGAAGGGCTACTAAAATGGTGCATAATCTACAGCATAAGGCCGGGGCCATAGAGGGTTCAGCAAAGCGGAGGCGCGCTGACGCTGAGGCTCGCCTGCTGAAGTCAGCGCGATTCCATGGACTTGCAGGCGAGCCATCGTGCGCGAAGGGAGCCAGGGGGAGGTGGTTGGAGGCGGCGCAGTGACGTCGCTGGGCCAATCGCCTGCGATGCACTGACGTCAACGTCACGCCGCCGACGTCACGGTGCTGTGACGTTGATGCGGCTTCAGGCTGATTGGATGTTTTCAGCCGACAGCGCACTGAAAAACAGCTTGGCTGTCGGCTGAAAATTCCAAAGCCTCAGCACGCCTGCGGACGCTCGTGTGAGCCCCCTCTCAAGGCATCCTCATTGAGGATGCAGGGGCTCAGCGCGGAGCGTCCGCACGGCTCACCGCTGCTTGTCCTTCTTTGGACTCAGCCTAAGACTGATCAGGAAAGACTACAGGACGTTAATATGTACAGCTCAAAGGTTAGAAGGGAGAGGAAGATATGATAGAAACTTTCAAATACAGTATGTACAGGGATTCAACAGTACAGGGGGGAAGCATATTCTAAATGTAACCCTCCCTGCCCGGCTTCTTAGAGAAGTTAAATCGGTGTTACAGTACATAGTTACATAGTATGTGGTAGTGTATATGGCTACTCCGCATGGTTTACCTTGACTCGGGGTTCTGGCTTTCAGGTGGCTGGATGATGAAGTAGCAAAAAGTGTATAATAATGAGCGCCAGGAACTTTTATAGCACAACTGTCATTTATTCATGTCCCAAAACACAGGGGCCATTCATCCATAATATTGTCACGTTGCACTGTATTTGACATCAAACATACATACAGTAAAAACTGTTCTTTGATCAGTGCCCTTGCTAAACGCTTGAATGAAGGTACATATCTTGTTCCTTTAATGTAATAAGACCTCCCCCTCCCCCCTAATAGTTGTAGAACCTCTTTCCTAATTATTTCTATAATACTAGGCCCCTTGGGGAAGTTGGCAGGTCCTATATACATAAACCAATACCTT